>NW_003214508.1:1261182-1281103 GCF_000006405.1 Perkinsus marinus ATCC 50983 | reverse complement strand
AGCGATGACAGGAGACCTGTTTATTTTAAACTATTATTGCATATCATTTTTATAAGTACGGAGAAAAGCGGCAAAGCGATATCAACCGTGCACAAAAATTAGCATAACGGTGATACTCATGACAGGACAGTGTTATCAACATCCACAACACAAAGCCGGCACGACAAGATTCTCTTATCGGAGCGAACATTGGCTCGTCGTTGGTGGTTGTGGTGGTGTTGGTGGTAGCAGAAAGAACTCCCTGAATTGCAGAGATGCTCTCCTCAGAAATTACAGTGGTGGCTTCATCGACAAGACAGAAAGAGAAAAGAAACACAGCTGGCTTTAAACATGGGAACCCTCAACCTACAGATAGCCCCACGAAATGGCCGCAGCCAAGTCATACACGATCATAAGTCTCGACCTTGATTTCGACATCTCGTAAAACATGCTGGAGACTTCCATAGGCACGAGCAATCAATGCATCGGCGGGGTCCGAGAAGACGACAAAACCTGTCTTCGGCGGTAACGGTCTGGAACTTCTGGCGTTATAACGAGACTTTAAAGGCAGCATGAGCACCATAGTGACCGCATCTTTTTTATCGACTAGTTTATCGAAATAATCCTTGAGCAAGACGCTCGATGATAAACCAAGCTTATGGCAGCGCTTGACCAAGAGAACTCGACCCCTGCAATCCTCTTCATCTTGAGGTAGGAGGGACTTCACATCCGTCAAGGTCATGCTGCCACATACACCGGTCCTCCCATTTTGCAGAGGGAAAACTTTGTCGATCTGGACCAACTGCTCGAGTGGAGCATAATCGGAATCATGGGTGTCAGCAGTAGTGATAGAATCACAGCTTGGAGAGAAGCTTTCAACACGGGGAAGTGACACAGTATGCCTGCTCCGTCTGTCTGTAACTGGAGACAATGGTTTGGTGCTGCTTGCAGGAAAGCTGCTCACAATAACGGAACGCTCTCCCTTCACATCGTCGTTGAACCATTGGTGCACCTCACGAGCAGTCTCAGCCGTGTTCATAACAAAAACGGCAGCTGTCACAGTAACAGTATCTTCTATGGACTTAACCGGGTTGACAACGAACAAACCTCTCGTAGCTCCACGAAATTGTTCGGTGAGCCAAGACAAGGTAGGATACGAGTAACCTGCAGCGGGATGGACAGCAATCATGAGATCCCTCCATAATGGAAGCATTGCTTTAACATCCTTAGCTAAAGTAGCTACGTCATTGTACAACTCGACTTCGGGATCACCACATACCTTCAACTCACGACTCATCGGCGACCAGGATGCCGGAGTGGTAGTCGAGACGGTAGAAGCGGTCCTTGTTGACAGCGCGCGGGGAGTAGAGTAACCCGACACACTCGAGACCGGTGATCCACAAGAATAAGCAAACATGAGATATCTCAATACCGAATATTAGAGTATGACACAGACAGATCTGTCAACGCCAACAATAGCACTGGATGGAGGTATTAGCCGAGGCTAGTATGCAGGTTTTCGTGTAGCACAATCGATGTCCCTATCACTGTTCCACACAAAGATCTTTAATCTCGAATCATAAAATACGCTATTTACTGTCGCCACGAGAGTAAGATGATATCCTCGTTCATGCAAAGAATGAATAGTCAGCGGTGTTCCTATCCCTAATTTATCCTCCTCCAGATCACAGTTTCCTGTATCAGCGGCTTCATCGGGACGGGTACACAGCACCTCGATGTTTTGCTTACGACGTGGGGTCGAGGCTACCGCCATCTTCTCAACAGTGCTGCGGCGCTTTAGATTCGGCATACGGTTAGAAGTATTCAAGATTCTGTGACATGCCGACACCAGTGGCTGCCTTCCCGAAACTGACTTCATTGACTAGAATTCAGGAAAAAAGAGTGTATTACATGTGCCGATACCTTACTAGCTAATATTGGTAACTGCCTTCTGTGCGACACCCAATACGTCATAAAATTCTTTCCACGGATCGTCCCTTCATATCTGAGTATTTCTTCAAGCCGACTTGACGTCGAGACTAATGACTAAAGAACGAGCTTCATGGAATTACGGCCGAATAGGAGATGAGCTTGTAGTTCAGTGAGACTACAGACGATTCTCTTCCATGTGGGTAAACCTGTGTAGGTTTCTAGTCAGCGGATCGGGAATGTAATCGCCATAACCGAGCATGCTGCATGCCTGACAGCGATCGTTCATACACAGCGGATGAGTTAAAAGATTGCGAATCGTACATTATAGCGTCATGGATGCGCAGAGCTAGGGAAAGCGACCAGCCTGGAGGAGTAAAGGCGAAGAGAAGACAACTTCTTAAGTGTATTTCGGAGAGCATAGTTATTGCGGCGTCCAAAGGTGGGCATGAGTAGCTCTTGAGGCAACTGGCAGAGCATCAGTGACAACAGTGAAAACTTGACCTCCTCCAGGACTTCCCTGCGCCACGAAATAGACAATGAGCATAGGATAATGCCGAACATGGCAACCATCACGATTCAATGTGAGTCATGTTACTCATAATTCAAAGTCGCCGAACTTTCCCCCAGCAGTAGTAGTGCGGAAGGTGCGGAAGGTGAAGATACTCTGGGAGCTTTCATATTCAGCCATCACTCTGTGCTTCAAATCAGCACTACGTTGCAATATCTGCAGAACTGGCTCCTCCGAAGTGTTCAGATGGCCCTTCCTCGTAGCTTCTGTAGCACTATGGTAGCTGTGGGAGCGGCTGCCAATGCTTTTACTCGACACCAGGGCTCTCTCTCGCTTAGCTTTTTCCAGACTGGCCTTGTCTACAATGTCATGGCTGTTAACAGCTTTTCGCATCATCACCGCTCGAAGATGCTCCCGTGCCCTTCTCAGTCGTGTCTGTGAGGACGACGCTGTATCCCCAAGGAGGAACAGAGCCGACATCTTCTCTATATCATGCTCATCATCCTTCTCCCCGCCCTCGTCGTCACTCCCTTGCCCGCAGTAGTCACAAGCTTGCCAAGGGTAGACATCAGATGATACATCTCTCATACAGGGAACGCTCGCCCACAGCGGTGTTTGGAACATTTCCAACTTCTGCTTCAGTCGGTAACCAGTAAGTCTTTGCTGTCTTGATCCAGACGCGAACCGTGCCTTTCTTTTTGAGAAGGCCCTCAGCCTGATACCGGTTTTGCTGCGACGGATCTTCGACTCGCTCTCGGTGCCGCTGTCGCTACTCTCGTCATCATCTAATGCACCTTCATGGTGCACTTCACCTTCAACCATGGCTTCTGGTATAGCATTATCCGTACCATCGGTCCCCGCAGACATCATATTAATGGCTGAATCCATGGCATGTTCGTCGACTCTGCCGATCCACTCATTGCGGATCGTCTTATCTCGTGGAACGTCGGTAATTGCATGACCCGGAAAAAGGATTGTATGAACTTCAGGAGACATCGGGTCATCGTTTCGGTTCGCCTCATCCAAATCAGAGTCCGGCAAGATCCCGAGCTCGAGAGAATGTTGAGCGCGAGCAAGCCAGCTCTGTCTTCGGTTCCTGTCTAACGGCAAATCAGTGAGGAAGTGCCCGCCAACCACTGCGCTCTCTCTCCGAGCGATGTCGGCCGAAGCCCATGTGCCTCGTCGGTTCTTTTCCACTGGTATTTCTATGACATGATCAATGCATGATCTACTCCGGTACTGGCGTTGCTTATAAGCTTTCTGTAGAGTAGCCGCGTTGTTAGTTTTCCCTTTCAGTTGTTCCCAGCCCTCAGCAAGCTCCGCGACCTCTTTCTTCCGGGACGTGACTTCATTAATAGCTGAAGCTCTTAGTGCTCGCAGACTTTCCATACGCGCAAACTTGAGACCGCTCCTCATTCGCATCGGCAAAGTGCGTCGCGGCCCTGAGCCGTTCTCAATATTACAAGATTCGCTCAGTTTGCTGTCGCTCCGGAGTATAGCAGACAACTGAGATACGGTGAGCGTCTCGGCCGGTCGACGGCGAAAGAGAAATGCGGCCTTACTCTGCTGCATAACCTACCTCCCGCTTGCCTTCAGGACTCGACAGCATGTTCCGTTGCTGGTCTCGCCTTCTCCTTTGTTTTTTCCTCTCAGTCGCCTCTCGTAGAAGTTTCCGCGCCATTTCCACGTAGCTGAGAAATACAAAAACGCACCCTGATGAGTTGGTCATGCGAGGAGACGGAGTGGTCTACTTACAACACTAGTTCCCGAGGAAACTCCATGATACTCTCGAGGAAATCAATGGTGTGCAGGACGTAAAATTCCGAGAAACTCAAACACTGGGCCTGAAAAGAATACGTGAAAGCCCCGCTTCGACCGCAACAGCTTCAAATGAATATGGGGAAACAGACGCAAGAGGGCAACTCTACCTGCACTATCCGGACGGAGTTCACTAGAAGCGAAAGCTCTCCAAAATGCGTGTCGTTGCCGTTGTTTCTCAACGTCATGGATGATCGTAGAGACTTATTCAGCAGACGAACCTGATACAGTATCAACCTGCTACTTATCAGAAGATTCTCGGCACTCCAGTTGCTATCTCGAAGGGACTGATCTCATCAAAAGCCTCCTCACCTTGCCCTGAGCCAAGAAATACGCGCAATCGGCCAACTCTCCACATTCGAAAAGGATGTCGTTGGGACCATATTCAACTGGAACCAGCTTCAAAACTAGACTTGCGGGGAGTTGCGCATCAACAGTAGGGCATTCCGAGAACATTGGCAGTCTGAAAGTACAAGTTGTATACCCAGGAGTAATTATAATATAAACTAGATATAAATATTATATTGGATTTATAGAGAATATCTATTGATATAAATTGGAATATCTATTGAGAATATCTATCAAGCTTATAGCTTACCAGGAAGTATAATATTCTCATGATATGAAGCGAAAGGCGATCACGACGCATCCCGCACTGTTATTCTCACTGGTTCAACACTCCCCCGCGAATGTGTCTTTGGACCTCAGAGCGTAATGGCAAGGATAGCATACGGAGGATCTCATCGCATTCCACACGATGAAGCCGATGTCTGAGGGAAATCCCCAAGCTTCCGGAGATACGCTCATAGCTGCTTACCGCTCTTCTTGGGAGCGAAAGTAGGTGTGGATCTTATCCATGATATGTGGGGGCAAGCGGAGGTTGCGTTTGAGGTAGACAATTGCATTTCTCCGTTTGGTCTGGAAGTGGTTGAGAACGATGTCAGGAGGGGTGTATAGGGTTTGAACCTATCAGAGGGATTATGTGAAATGCTGGAGTTCCTGCTGAGCAATAAAAACAAGATACATCTTTTGCGGATCAAGCTCAGCCTATTGCGCATCCTACTCA
Organism: Perkinsus marinus ATCC 50983; assembly: GCF_000006405.1. Classification (NCBI taxonomy): domain Eukaryota; phylum Perkinsozoa; order Perkinsida; family Perkinsidae; genus Perkinsus; species Perkinsus marinus. Next base: position 1,275,800 of record NW_003214508.1, on the reverse strand, counting down.
ACAATTCGAGATAGCGTTCGCATATATTATACAGTGGTTTGTTTCATGTTCTTCCATTGCCCAAGTCGTTCGAGACTCACAAAGCCAACGGTTAATCCAAAAGCTGCGCAACCGATGAGCATGGCGATGATGGAGTATAACCGCTCTCCCCAGTGCCAGCCGTAAATGTTGCCGTATCTAATGAGATCAAAAGCTTCTCTCCTCTCAAACTCCGCTACAGAATCTCATCTTTATCTCTGAGTGTGCTGGGCGAACCGCCAGCATCAGATAAGAATGAGATTCTGTGATATAACAGTGATCTATCGCTTCGACCAAGATTGATGGCTCTGGTAGTTCAGTAAAGCAATCTACCCAACAGCTGCGATAGTCTGCAACTCCAGAACATGCTGTTGAGGTAGGCCTCGAATGCATCATGCAACACACAGATCCGCTGTCCACGGGAGTAACTAATGATACATCAGTTGCAACATGAAATCGAGTTGCCTGAGGCTACTCATCCCAATTGGTGTACGGGGTTGCCATCAGCTCAGCAGGATCACCATCCGTGCACGCTCTCTGATAGAGAGTCACCAACTCCGTGGGGTATTCACCTACAGGACACCTGTGTCATATACGGCTCGTTGATAAGTCATCGTTCGTGACAGTCTGAAAGTGTATCGTCATGGTGTACCCCTTTCCACCTCTGATCTCTTCAAGCCTGTATATCCAATTTTCAGCGCCAGAACGATACAGCTCCCAGCCTAGCATACCAAATGCGCAGGCGTTCCAGTGCGCGATAAGCAACTGATAACAGGTGAATGGAAAGAGGGAGTTCTACTAGCATGCAATTGAAGAGAAGGACCATACCACTAGGATGCTGAGCTTGCCCATACCGATGATAGTCATGGCGAACGACTCAACCAGAGCTCCAGCAAATGAAGCCGAGACCTCATCCATCACGCTTTTGATCTGAGAACGTCGACCTTGCTTCAGTCTCGTGGACTAGGAAACCCGCACGGTTGAAAGCACACCCGACGTTGCACTCACTTTAAGGAGTCGCACTAACTTCAAACCCCTCGTGATGCGACCAAGTCGGATGATACGGAGGAGATTCGGTCCACGAGAGGCCGCCGACTGAGAGCAGTCGTGAGGCCGATCTTGATCGCATGACTCACATCGCTGCCAGCTGCTGCCGTGATAATCCATGAATAAGGAAATGATGCCACCAAGTCGAGCAGAAACCATCCTTTGAGGTAATGTAAAGCGACCTACAGACAAACAGCTCGACGTTAGGCAGGATATGATCGGAGAAAACATAGTAAGCGAAAGCGGCTTGAATAGTCCGACATGCTTAGCGTCCATCTCGATAACTCCATTCGGCTTCTGATATCCCGTGCAGAAGTTGGCCAGTACATCTAGGAGGAAGAACCTGCGACACACTATTGTTGGACAGGACAGAAGTACACCCTTGAAAGGCAGTGAATGCCTCAGCTCCAGGAACACAGGACTCACATAGTCATCACATCCTCGAATAGTTCGTAACCCTTAGAGAGATGTATATATGGGAATGCGAGTAGTAGCGGCACAGTGACAGCCTGGTAGAGTATGAGCAGCAGTAGAATGATATCCCAAGTTCTACGGAATCTGAGGCCTCTGCTGCAGTCGATTAATGTGCTCTTATCTCACCTGCTATCGGGCCATACGAGGCATTCAGATCTTAGCAGGATGCCATCTACGGCTCGATCCCAGATAGTCGGCCTTCTCGTGGTCGGCAGAGTTTGCTCACTCTGTGATGTCTGCGGCGAGTGGTATAAATTGGCAAGAGAGGTTTGGCCAGTTCCCAGGACGCTAAGGCCTGCTCCCTTCAAGTTGTGCGAATCTTCGATCTTTTGACGACTTCCAACTATTCTCTGCGGACCAACACTGATTATCGCGCCCACAGGGGAAATGCTGTGTACCTCTTCGGCCTTATACTGGTCGACGCAATCCTCATCGAAGTCTGTGAAGAAGCCCTCATAGGTCTGCTCCATTGTAGTCAGTTGTTGAGTATCTCGATGCTTCACTTGCCTTGCCATTGCCTACTAACAAATGCTCTTTCTGCGCCGTTTGAACCAGGGAATCTGCAGGGCCCACCTCGACAGTTTTCTGAATCAGGTTACGACTCGTATTAATCATAGATCGCATCCTCCCCCTCCGCCACATACGATCTCGAAGACTCGCCTTCAGGTTGTGCGTCCTCCGACCTTGGAGAGCACTGCGCATTCCCTAGTGAGACTACTGAAGTTTTGCACTAATACACACTTGCTATCAACCTATCAACGTTCAGGGATGTTCCCTCGGAGCTTGTGCCACTCTTTGTTGAATCCCCTCCACATGTGAGGCCCCCTCCCCAAGCAACCCTGCACCATACAAACACGAACGATGCCATTGTCATAGAAAATGATCTCAATGCAGCAACAGCAAAAACATAGGCAGTTCAAACTCCTCAATTAAAGATCGCAACAACTCAAGCGATCAGGCATCTCTCGGCAGAGCGACTTCAAGGGTTTTATCTCCCGGATGATTGAGTCTTCTGATGCACCTCGAGATAACGGACTAGCATCTGGAAGTTTACCTCTCAGGTACTATCACCCAGTCGTGCTTAATGTGGAACAATAGGAGGCAAATCGCGATAATAAATATTATGCTTCTGAGCTAGTTCTCTTCATGGATAGGGCATGAAGGAGATGAAGCATCTCCCCACAGTGTTGCCCATAAATTCTCTTCTACTGTCGCAATGTGTTAGAAATGTCATTTCAGCTCGTAAGAGGGGTCACGGGGCACAATGTGATGCTATCGCTGACCCTTCGTGTTGCTACCAATATCTCGCGCATCCTCGATTGCATGTGCAATGGCACGGTCTGATTGAGTGGAACCCCAGAGGTAGCCTTCGACTGCCGCGCGGAGGCGTCTAATCGCCTCGCTCCTCAGATGAGCAGCGTGTCGCACGACTGTAGACCTTTTACGCAATGGGGCATCTAAGTCGTTACTTGTTCCGTCTGGTCTATAATGAGCTGCAACTCACTATTCTTCTCAAGCCAGTGAGCGCACTGGAGTATTGCTCTCTTGGTTTTGCCATTTCTCATCAGTACGTCCGCTGCCATCCTCACCTATGCTGATAAAGAGCTGCCACTGAATTGCTCACAAACAGTCATCACTTGGTTCGCATTTATGTCTTGTGGCTCTTCCAGTATCGCCTGAGACCAGGTCGTCAGTGCCCCAAGGACCGCATTAAAACCTGGTCACGGTATCAAATCTCTCGACTTCTGGCGTAGTTTTGAATGGGAGTTGCGTTTCGGCATCTTTTCGGAGGAACCACGCGGGTATAGCCGGCATCGCTCGCGCTAACTGTTCAGCGTCTGACACATATTGTCGTGCCATCTACAATCACACAGCGGCCATGAATCCTGCGCAGGGGCCTCGCAGGGCTACCTCTCTCCGCTCGGCCATAAGCTGCTCAAGCTTCACCTCATTCATCTGGACTAAGTCGCTAATAGTGGGCTCATGCGGTCCTGGTGAAGGCAGCTCCTTGGCGCCTGTTATTGCCATTCTTATTTCCTGGATGCCCCCGAAGTGAAGTGCTTCTCGCAGTTTCCTGATGATGAAGATTCGACAAGCCGTTGCTATACGTTGCCATTGAGAAGGACTAACACTCGCCATGGTAACGTGGTAAAGACGTCTGGTTCTACTACAGCGCGTCTTACGCTCGTTGACATTGCATCTTTCGGAGCGTCTCTCTAGCCTCGGTGAGATCTTCCTCGATACCTTCCATCCACCCAATCCCCGCTTGCTCGATCGCTGTCACTGCAGCACAAAGATTCTCCTCGGACATGGCTTCCTTCAAAAGCCGGAGCACTCTGAGCACCACTGGAACCTCCAGGCAATGCTTGAGTTACTTCCTATGATGTTCTCTCGACTGTTCATTGTTAAAGGGATCGCCACCCTTAACGATGGACAAGTCTCTTCTGGGCTCCCCAATGAGCCTATGGAGCCTCGACGATGAACTCGCATCGTCCACTCTCCCAATGAACGTGCTGGTCTCATTGCGGTACTTAAAAAACCGCGTGTTCGCTGGCGATAATGGTTCTGTATCACTTGCCTCCGCTACTTCCTGAGCATACTAAGACAGGAACCAGCTTGGAGAGTTCCGTCAACAAGATTTCCCTCGATATCTCACCCGCAGGCAGTCGCTGTGCTGCAAGGCTCTCAAAGAACCACCTGCATACCCCAGCTCATCGCACATCTCAGGAAGAACGCCCTCTTGTTGAGGCTCTACGGGCGAGAGATTGTACACTCAGAACACTCAAATAATACCCCACCTACGATTTCGTTGACTTCCGTAAACTTGGAGTCCTCTGACAGGAGTGTTGATCGCACAGGAGACTCTACAGTGCCCAAGGTATCTCCATTGGTATTCATTCAATTGAAGGCTAGAAAATGATAGCTACAGTATAAACTTGAGGGTGGCAACATAACACGCGCAAACTGACGTTAACTTGGGGTCGCTTCGTGATATGCACTTACAGGCGGGGCGACTAGGCCACGTCGAGATATGTCTCAACACAGTCAATTTCTACGGAGGGGCGACTATGCCATCTCACGATATACCTCAACACAGTCAATTTCTACGGAGGGGCGACTATGCCATCTCAAGATATACCTCAACACAGTCAATTTCTACGGAGGGGCGACTATGCCATCTCAAGATATACCTCAACACAGTCAATTTCTACGGAGGGGCGACTATGCCATCTCAAGATATACCTCAACACAGTCAATTTCTACGGAGGGGCGACTATGCCATCTCAAGATATACCTCAACACAGTCAATTTCTACGGAGGGGCGACTATGCCATCTCAAGATATACCTCAACACAGTCAATTTCTACGGAGGGGCGACTATGCCATCTCAAGGTATACCTCAACACAGTCAATTTCTACGGAGGGGCGACTATGCCATCTCAAGGTATACCTCAACACAGTCAATTTCTACGGAGGGGCGACTATGCCATCTCAAGATATACCTCAACACAGTCAATTTCTACGGAGGGGCGACTATGCCATCTCAAGATATACCTCAACACAGTCAATTTCTACGGAGGGGCGACTATGCCATCTTGAAATATACCTCAATACATAACGCTTGCAAAATGCTAGTGTCAGCTTAACATTGTCTTTCAATCATATCCGCTCACTGGACCGTTTGCGTGGTAGGCTCTTGCTTCCCCAGAGTCGCATAGTTAGACGGAACGGGAGGACGTTTAGGAACCGAGACGACACTCATGCAAGCCATGGCAGCATGCACGCTGTTACAAACAACTTACCTTTCAATGCTTTCATCACCGGAACACCGGCTTCCAACTACAACAACGCCGATAAATTTATCCGTACGGAAGTTGCCATGAAACAGGCACTCCTCCACCTAATGATGTGCGAACCAGGCCAGCGACGACCTGACAAAGTCGCTCCTTGAGCTCCACTCGCGACGATCAATGCTGATAGAACGTTCAGGAGAACAGATTCATTCAAGACTGTCTTCTCATTGTCTCCACTCATGCAACACAAGCCTAAACCAATTTCGTGGCTACTGCTCACAATTCAAGAGCAGCATGTACAACATAGCGTATCCATGGCATCGGCCATCACATCAACGTGTTATCGTGTCATAGACACGGTAAATGAAATCAAGGTATTATCATTGAATGACAGCTCTACGCCAAGGACTCCTCATCCACAGTGCTTGCATTATCCGAGTCGGAGTCGGGTGTCTTTTCTATCATAGCACTTGTGAGCGGGTCATCCACCGTGGCTGGCGCGATCACCAAAGCTGGCACTTTCTCTGAGGGCTGACTGGCCACTTCAATGCTGGAGCTTCTCGTGGGTTTCTGAAGAAAAGTCAGTCATTGAAAACTCTCGTTCAGCATGAACCGTGCTGAACCCACATGAATACTGCGGAGAACTGGGCTCAAGAACCGACGAGCCGATAGCCTCCTCAACCACCCTGCTACGGTGTGCCGATAGACGATCTGAACGTAGAAGTAGATTTCCATACAAAAAACCCTGATCCTCACCGTAGCAGCAGTCAGGAGGATCGCCGAGATAACCAGCGAGATGATGACGTTCAGTAAGGCTTGGGCGATCGGCAATGGCGTGCTGGTCGCTCCTGCCTTCACAGAAACCGGTGTTCCTCTCCTAAAAGGCCCAACCATACCAACGCCAAACCACCGCAAAACCCCTTACAGAGAGCCAATGCTAGCTGGAGGCGCCTCGGCTGAGCCCGGAATCAACGGCCACTGCATCAAAGCAGCCTGAGAGAGCGAAGCGACATCGGAAGTCTCGACCGGGCAGAAGGTTACCATCACGCTCCTGTCCATCGTCTGTTCGGTCTCTTCCAAAGCATTGAGTATGTTAGAAGTTGCCGTTACCTAAAATCTCGAGAAAAGCTCATCCCCGATGAGAGTGCAAGCTGTACCAAGTCGGTCAGCTGATACTCCGATCCGCGACGACGCAGAGCGATAGCCGGAACAGCCCCGAGAAGGCAGTGACAAATAGTGAATCTCATTAGAAAGCTTCCGCTGAATCAGCTGCAAACGACAGACACTTCACGAGAAATCACCATCTGACCATTAACAAAAACCACAGTGTAAGCTCCGTGTATTCGACCTGGACGAATCAGCCGCCACACTTCCGACTCGAAAGTTACGACCACTGCCCAGCTTGATCTATTTTTGGGCGAGCGAGATCTATCATACACTCATCTCGACCGCACTCGTTTAGCAATACGACATGGAGAATGGCTTCCTACATGAACGTGAGTTGAAGCACATCCATTCATTCTCATGCTCCCAACTGCATCATGGGAATGTAGTGCCGCGCTACCAGCGCATGACGAACACAAGGGTTCCGGAATGGACAGTGAAACGTGGCAGTAGAAGGTACGAGTATAATGACAACCGAGACACTATTTTCTCTTCTTCCAGCTGTTCTTAGCCGCCTTGCTCTTTCGCTTAACCTTGTACGGTGCCCGCAACTTGGCCAACGTTTGGGCCTCGCTGAGTCGGCGCTGAGTCCACGCCTGGACCGTCGAGTCCTTAAGAGCATCCGACAGAAGCGAAACGCCGGAACCTGAATTACCTCAGTTGTAACGCAACAGCGATTGACTACTAGACTCACCTCGAGACCTCTTGTTATATGTCCCAGCTGCTTGGCTCTCTTCTCCACCTCCCGCCCTGACCTTGCCGCCGCCGACTTCAACGCCAATATGGAAGTGGGTGGGCAACTTCTTGCTATCGAGCCGCTTCATGAATTTCTTAGGGTCCATATACGGCTTCAATTTGAGTATCTAACACCACCACTTTTGATAGCCTGATTCATTGAGGGAGGTCAACGAGAGGCACGCCGGATGGGAAAGTGTGAAGGACATCATCTCGATGGTTCAGTCGTTGACGACTTGCAGGTATGTCACAGTGAACACTTCGATACCAAAGATGATAAATTTGGTAAGATAACTCAACTAGATGTAAATACCCCTGACCCACCCTCAGCTCGTTCTTCATCTGAGGCGTTAGCTGCTGCCGAGGCAACCCGAACCATCCATCCAGACGTTCATCCTTCTCCCGCTTGGCCTCCTTCCTACACACACCAACTGCACAGACTATCATACACATTCTCTCACCTCTCAGCGACAGCCGAGACGACATCAGGCGCCGCATTATTGAGCGCAAGTGGGGGCCGTTCCGGCAAAGCTTCAGTCGCATTATCACCGATGACTTCTTCAGGATCGACATTCCATTCACCTACAGGGTAAAGCCGACCTCCAAAAGACACTCCGAGATCGTATCAACATCACACCTGCTTTCGCTTTAGTATTCAACCCAGCCAGTGTAATTGCCGCACTCTCGCTTGAATGATCAGTGGAGGCGAAGGTCCGAGGAGGCTGTCGGGTAGTCGCCATGGCCAAGTCAAGGCCATCGAAGAACTCGCCTCCTGCTGCTTCCGAGCTCTTCACCACACCCGGACGATGTTTCTCTGGAGGATCTGAAATCAACCCCTGATTACTTCTGACCAATTCTGCTATTACGACCAAGGGCAAAGCACTCACCTTCCGCCCGAACTTTGGCCTTCAACCTATCACTGACGAACCTCATCACGAAGTCATCATCGTCATCACTGTCGTCTAGCATTGACATATTGCAGACCAACTACAACTACAACGAGCACCGCAACTACAGTCGGGCACCACAAAGAAGAACTACAAGGCAAGTAAAGGCAGTGAAGTGTGTTAAGCAATGGTTAACTAGTACTGGTACGAAGCAACAAGCATAGACTACTCCACTGGACCTCATCGCCGACCACGACCACCACGACCTGTTTAGTTCTATTCAATGATCCCTTGGTCATCATCACTATTTACCTTTGCCTTTCATCATGCTAGCCATCTTAGAAGGGTCCATGCCCATGTTACGCATCATGTCCTGCATTCCTTCCATACCACCCATTTGCTCCATCATGCCTTGCATACCGCCACCTCCTGCCCAACAACAACACTGCCTACCAACACAAGCAGTCGCTCTCAGTTACCTCCAGCGCCCCCAAGGCCCTTCATCATGTTCATCAGCCCTCCCTGGCCACCCATCTGCTTCAACATCCTAAACAAACAGTCCTCCACCCATGCCCGTGGTACCCTTCCACACTTACTTGGGATCTATCATTTTCCCCATATTTTGCATCATCTGGTTCGGGTTCCGCATCATTTGCTGCATCGTCCTCGGATCGCCGAGCTTCATCTTGCCCATCTTCGACACCATCTTAGAGTACTTCCGATACTCCTCCACAAGCATCTCGACCTAACACCCGAGCATAGTATCTCACCCGAGCCGATCGTCGACGACCAGGACCTACCTCTCGCACTGCATGGCCCGAGCCCTTAGCCACACGCACAATCCGGCTATTACTACCACAGAAGTCTTGCTCGCCATCAAGCTCTCTAGAAAGCAAGCGTATCTTCCAACCCAGTATTGCCCTCAACCCCACTTGTCAGTCATTGAGTCCATCATAGTGAGATAGGCCTTCATTTTCTTCACGCCCTCCTGCTCAGCCCCTGGCGGCAGCATCGAGCTCTGCATGCCCGGTATCATAGACATGACCTTTGACAACGGACCCATCCGCATCACCTAACTCAGCCAAAATCCCAACGATCCAATACCGCAGCGACCGCCCACCGTTCCAAACTGCTCCCTCAGATCTCGCAAAGAGAATTGTCCCGACTGCATTCGAGCCATCATATCTCCTTGTTTTTCCAAGGGCATCGCTTCGCCGATCGTACCTGGGGGCCGGGCAGATGCGTGTCCACCATTCCAAGAAGGCAGCGACTCACTCATAAGCCCTTTGATGTCACCCAAGCCCAGAAGCCTCTGTACGAACGATTGAGCGTCAAACGGCTCGAATTCGTCAAAGTGTTCACCAGTACCTATACGCAGCCACTACGCGTCTTGACGAGGCAGTAATGCTCACCGATGAAGATGATAGGAGAGTCAGTGGCTGCTACAGCCGACAGCGCTCCACCTCCCTTGGCGTGACCGTCCAACTTCGTGACGACCACACTGCCAACTGACACCTATAAACAAAATTCTGGAGGAGAACCCCATGAGAAGTACGAGAATTACGGTATCCTTGAAAGCCTTAGCTTGCTCGAAGCATGCCTGGCCTATATGCGAGTCCATCACGAAAACTATATCGTTAGGATTCACAGCGTGAGCGACTTGCGTCATTTCGTCGAACAGTGCAGCTTCCTAACACTAAAACCATACCGCACCATCACCAATTCCTGCCGCCCACCTGACGATGCCGCCCACTAGTGTCCACTATAATGATATCGTACTTGTCCTTCTTAAACAAGTCCACACCTTCCTTAGCTATCTTAACAGGATCTGACTCTACGTAAGAGCCGTAAAATGGTATCTGGAAAATTCACTTTTCGAAGCACTGCATACTACAGACTGGCTTCAGAGCTTTTCCCATATCATTTTACCTTCACTTTAGTAGCATTCTGTTTGAGCTGATCGAAAGCGCCCGCCCGAAAGGTATCAGCACACACCAAGGCCACACGCCAACCCTTCCGCTGGTAGTAGTGTGCATACCTTCAATTCGTAAGTCCAAGTAACGACGAGCCGCTACTCTTACTTTGTGCAACTAGTTGTCTTCCCACTGCCTTGCAGACCAACAAACATAATCACATTTGGCTGCCCTACAACAATCGTCTCACCTCCCACAGCCCCCCGACCCGTCACTACCCTTCGTCGGCTTATAGGGCTCCTTGTCTGGACTCAACATCTCAACGAGCTGATTAACAACAGCCTTCTGAATGACCCGTTGTTTATTCGACCCAGGTGCCGCGAGTTCCTCCAAATCAACCGTCCGCTTGATATTTTTCCGAAGCTCCGCCACGTACCGTACCTAGAGCCACAGATTCCGACAGACTGCATTACGCAAAGCATGGGATGGATGACTACTACATTGACATCAGCTTGCAAGAGAGCAGTGGAGATTTCTTTTAAACACTCATCCAGAACAGCCTCGTCTATAACAGTGGCCTTCCCGAGCTTCCGGAGGGCTCCGGAAATCTGCTTGCCGAGGTCGGCTAAAACCATTGTGACAAAACTACCAAAATTGACTGTTAATAACCACACAGGTATACAACCCAGTAGGAGAACTCGTCCAAAGGCTCCCACCAGTATTCACACTTCGAATAGTTGAGATGAGCTGTAGGCGACTGTGTGACTAGAACGGTAGATACTCGGTATAGCATAGACGATGATTTACCGCAATTTGAATCATAATAGTGCGACATAATCAGTGACAGTCCCCATACCCCGCAACGGCAACTCGACACCAAAGACGCTACCACCAGGATGATCACTTAAAATGAACAGATCCATTGCGGAGCACGCAGCCCAGTAAGCGGCATACGTCCTCACTAGTTGTGGGAACTGTGTGTACGATACTCGAGTGACGTGTTCGTCAACATTCGTGTCGACCAAGGCCAAAAAATGGACAGCACGAGACGCCCCTTGCTGAGTCCCAGCCTTCCCTACCAGAAACGGTACACTTCGGCCTTATAAATTCTCAGGCCTCCCTGCATTAGCTGAGGTTAGTGCTCTATGAATCGCAAGATTGGGAGCAATCTTTAGGTAGAGGTAAGTCAAATCATCCTTTAGTACAGTGTAACGGGGCAGTTTCCCTCGTGCGAAATGACTGCTTCTCCAACGAATATGTCCGCTCTGGACGATTTCCCTTTTATAATCACACCACTGGTGGGTCCTGTAACAACAGGGGTAAACGCAGCAGTGTGAGGGGATATGCACATGTGTTGGTGACAACATAAAAATGCTGAGGAAATTTTGGGAAATTCTTATTGTCTTTCGTACACTTCTACCAGGATTAGTAGGTAAACTTCTATAATGAGTAGCGAAGCCCCTGAGCTCAGCTGAGGAAAGCGAGCACATCTTCCCACACTGAAACGCAGTGTGCGCATTACGACTATTCCTGCCTTGCTGAGATCTCACTTTACCCTTATAGTGCGTACTTTATTCATCCAATCTCAACAGCCGCTAGATGAACAGCTATTCCTCCAATCGCCCTGATGCAATGGTGACACGTACTCCTCTACTACGGGATAGGATATGGTGATTCCCCGTGCTCGCTCTCCTGGTGGGCTATTCTGCTGATACAGTGAAAAGCACAGGAGTGACGCCTCACTGGGGATTGAGCTATATGGAGGGCGCGGGAATCGAACTCGAGACCACCTCCTCGTCCTAGTGCGCAATTCAGTTTCGCGCTCGCCTTGCTGCGCACAAGATACGTGTGGATGCGTGTAGTATTAATTTATTCCTAGAAACGGTGAGAGTTTCGCATTGGTGATGCGTCACGTTTCAACTGCTATGATGATCTCCATCGCCGGAGCCGCCCGGGGCATCAGGGTCTGGCACACCGGACTGTTGCAAGTTCACGTAACGTAGAGCGTGAAACATGTTTCACGCTTGATGTGCTTCTGCTTCTTGTTAAGCAGTTGAGCGTTCAGGCATGATGAACTTGGCCAGTCGTTCAGTATTGGTTCGCTAACGGTTTCCAAGTTGGGCAGTAGCTTGCTCTTATTTTGTCCTACTCGTATATCTACTCAGGCAGCTATTCGTTCATCCATGCTTACCGCCTCTCATCGCATCATTGGAAGAACCAAAGGAGGGTCTGTTCGAGCACTTGCTACCCTCAACGGAAGATATTCTCCGGAATTCTCTCGCTTCGCGTGAGCTACTCAGCCGTGTTCACTCAGATTGCATGGCTCCCTTTGCGCAGGCCCATTCGAGAGTCGGAAGTTTCACGCGAGATGACAACTCGCTATATGAAGGATCTCTACGACTTCGCCGACACTGACGTCGTTATCACAGGAGCCGGATCTGCTGGTCTCTCTGCCGCTTACGAGCTGTCCAAGAACCCCAATGTCAAGGTGGCCCTTATTGATCAGGGAGTAGCTCCTGGTGGCGGTGCTTGGCTCGGTGGACAGCTCTTCTCCTCAATGGTAGGTCTCTGCTTTCCATCGATCTCTAGTGCTCACTGCTCAGGTGGTCCGCAAGCCGGCTCATCTTTTCCTCAATGAGGTCGGAGTCGAGTATGATGATGCTAGTCCGAACTACGTCGTTGTCAAACACGCCGGTTTATTCACTTCAACCATCATGTCCAAGGTCTTGGCTCGTCCTAATGTCAAGCTGTTCAATGCCACTGCTGTCGAAGATCTAATTGTTAAAGGTGGTCGCGTCTCGGGCGTGGTCACCAACTGGACTCTGGTCTCCCTCAATCACGACACTCAGAGCTGTATGGACCCTAACGTCATGGAGAGCCGTGTCGTCATCAGTGCTACTGGTCACGATGGTCCTATGGGCGCTTCCGGTGTGAAGAGGCTCGAGAAGTTGGGCCTCGTGGACTCTCTCAGAGGCATGGGTGCACTGGACATGAACTCTGCCGAGGACGCTATCGTGGAAGGCACTAGGGAGATCGCCCCGGGAATGATCGTGGCCGGGATGGAAGTCGCCGAACTGAGCGGAGCCCCTCGAATGGTGAGCATTTGCGATCGACTTAAAATTGTCAGCAGGGTGTGACACACTGGGTGTCCTTCATCGTGATAGGGGTAGTATCGATCTTTGTTCCTGCGTTATGAGCTCGGAGATCGAGGCAGTGTCTCTGGATATGATTATGAGAGAATCATCTTTATTTCACTCAGGGTCCAACCTTCGGTGCGATGATGATATCGGGTGTCAAGGCAGCTCGCGTCGCGCAGCAAATTCTCACCGATGTTAAGAACGAGACCATTCAGAACGTCCACAAGTGGTCCATAGAGGGGGAGACTGAGTATGGTCAGAAAATATCCGTCGCCAAGTGAGGAGGGTTTCAGCGATTATTTATTTTCCATGTTTTGATTAGCGTTGTCGGAACCAAATCAAGTCTATTTTTTCAACATTATCTGTCTCGGGTTGTAAATTATAACATATGGGTTTGATTATTTCTGATCGAGGATCTGACGGGGATTCGGAACGAAGCACGTAACGTTAGAGATGATTCGAGGGAATATAAACCCTTCACGTCACTGACATTCACCCTCCCAGAAAAGACTTCTTCCGTAAAAACTATTTTCGGCTTCTTCCACCTAAGACGTTCCTTTCTGAACTCGTCAAAACACCCTGATGCGGTCACTTTTCTATTCTCTGGACATGGTGGATACCGTTCTTTGCTACTCATAGCTCAAGAGAAACCGGACGCTTTGCCCTCGATCGTTTCTGCTCCAACGTAAGCATTGTTCTTTCTATAGTGTGAACCATTTGTGTCTCAAGGTGGTGTTGGGAAACTCTCTAGTCAAACCCATGATATACATAATCGCTCAGAGCGTCTACAGCCACTGGGCACTCCGAGTGGATATCTTGTGACAAGATCACCCGCGAAAATAAACTTGTGTCATCGAGTTTTGTTAACCGACTTTGTTAACAACTATTGGATATAAGAGTGTTATCACCACTACTGCCTCTAATACTGACAGAGTATACGATTCAGGTATGCCTCAGCTTAGAATAGTCAAATTATCGAGGATATGCCAGGTCGAACATGGGCTACGAACAGCTCGAACTGCTTGCGCCGTCCGACAAAGACGCTGCGGTAGTATGGTTCTCGTATACGAGGTTACCAGATTACGCCACCGTGATGCAAGGCGAGCTTCGAGGGATCGAAGCTGCGGCCAATCGGCTGACTTCTACTCGGAATAATCCTTCAAAGCCGGCAGTTATTTATAGTGATAGTCAGGCCGCCATCCGGACTGTCCGGACAGTGGTCGGCTGAGGTAAGCTCGAGAGTACATCAGTGAGTAAAGCCCGCAGGGCGGTTGAACGCGCTGCTGCAACATGCGATCTAGTCGTTCAGTGGGCAAGAGCTCATGCGGGTATCAGTGGTAATGAAATCGCTGAGACCCCGGCGAGATTAGGCGGAAAGAGAAGGGATATAACAGACGTTGCCATTCCTGAGTCGTACACTGTCCATAAGGTCAAAGCGAAATTCAGAGA
>NW_003214508.1:1243946-1261082 GCF_000006405.1 Perkinsus marinus ATCC 50983 | reverse complement strand
CTGGGTAAAGATGCCCTGGACAACCCCTATGATATGACCCGACTGTTGGCATCAAACCGCAGTGTTCGCAAATGGTTGAAATACATGAGGAAGATCTGGACGACATCCCGCTAGGGATATCAAGATATAAATTATTGTACTGCTGGCAGCTGGGGGTCTCTGGGGGAGGCCTTCCTACTTATCGAACTCTCTGCCGTGTAACACACTATCTACCGGTTCATACCAGAGCTCAGACAGTGACTGAGCCTACAGCTATACCTCTATACTGGCTATTACTCGCCTGGTCGAAGGGGTGCTGCGCAAGAAGAATCAGAAGAAAAACATGGGCTGCGACTAATGAGTATCATGAACACATTCTAGAGCCCCTCGTGTTCGTCTCCATTCGTATACTCAATACACAGCCCAGGGAGATGCAGGAAATTGAGTGGTGCGTATCTGCCTCAAGACGGGATAATGAAAAATACCAAAATCCACACAATTACTATCTAAGGACCATACGAAGCTCTGTTGCCACGGAATAGTTATTTACCCCTATCATTAACAGTATTGATATGCATGCCATTTTTCGTCCGGAATTCTTCTTTTTGCTGTGGTGGGTCCCCTGTAGCTACCGTCGAGTGATCCGGCACAACTGCAGATTGTTGGAAGAGTTCAGCTGTGACCTCCCAAGCCCCCTCGTCACCGTCCCTACTCAGTCTGCTCCTCCACTATGGCCTCCTCTACATGCCCTGAATTTGGAAGTTTTGCATCAGTTCAAGCGCCATACTTTACCTGAACAACGCCCATACTCCAATCGACTCTTTTCAGGACTCCCAGTTTCTGCCGTTGCAGTGCTTCACCTAAAGATACAACCTCATCCTCATCCTAAGCGAATTGATCCAATTACGGTAGGCCACCAGGCCACTTACCTGCAGTAGAAGATTTCGGAGGGACGAATACGAGCTAGATGCAGTGGATAGATTCAACGACTCTTGTGTAAGGCTATCGTGATGGAGGCTCAAGTAGTGAGAAAAATAGAGCGTTATGGCAGACGGGCATCGACACTCACTCTGAGGAAGCCCAGTTGAGTCGGACATCGGAATACGTAGAATCAAACCTTTTTACTCAGAAGGCTATTCTAGTGTTACATAACTCGACCGAAAATGCATGAGAAACACAGTAGTCAATTTGAGAAATTCCAAATAGATCAGCAGCTACAGCTTACTCCCTTCGAAGCGGGGAGAGTACCAACCAAAAGGCTTCTTCGTAACGTATTTCACCACTTGTTTGGGCTCCAGATAACTGGAAACAGAATGACCAACAAAAATCCACCACCACTCCAGATGCAAAATGGGTTGGATGAATCTAATCTCACTGATTGTTTCGAAAATCCGATAAAAGTTCATTTCACGCGGTGACCTTAGTAGTAACCATCGTGTTACCTCCAGAATCCAGCATCGCCGTTATCCCTGCCTATACCCGAGTGCTTGACCCCTCCCCAAGGAAGTTGCGTGAAGCACGGCTGGCTGCAGTTGACCCATACAATACCACAACGGAAATTCCTCATAACACGCTCGCACCTCGCCGGATCACCACTCATCACCGCTGCTGCCAAGCCAAACCTACACACTGTATTTCAACAGCCTACAAACTAGCCTATTGCTACCTAGTGTTGTTAGCCTCACTCAGAGCCTCCTCCTCAGTATCGAACCCCCTCACACACAGTACTGGTCCGAACACTTCTTCCCTCCATATCTGACCGCCACAGCTCGCAGTTTCTATTTCAAATTCCTTCGAAGAGACACATTCCCAGGCCAGTAAACTTGGAATCTAACTGAATCAACAGTTTTATAATAATACACAGTGGGCTATATCAGATGTCCAAAGCATTAATACTGGATTGTACAGCTCGTCTCGATTCAAGGTCAATGTCACAACTGATCGAAAGTTATCGTTGATACTACTACCTCTGAATCAGTCGTGACATCAACGAATACTGTCGGCTCCACATAGTATCCAGGTCTCCGTGAATTGCCGCCACATAGGAGCCTCGCTTCGCTAGCCTTAGCACGATCAATCATACCTATTATCAACTTTTCCACAAACTTCCCCTAGAGAGTCGTCTTACCAGTAACCTTTTCAAATTGCTTTTTAGATATCATCGGTCCAAGCCTGCCACTAGTTTTTTCTAGTCCGCCTTCCAAAAGCTCCATAGGCGAACAAAGCGGCACCTTCCTGATCTCCTTTTCTAGCCGAGCCAAGAACTTCTCCTTAATGCTGTTGTGAATCTGATTACCTCCAATATGCAATAGTAGTCATTTCACGCGATATTACCAGCAGCCTGCTAGTAGCGCTGCAAATCTGACCGTTGGTCCAGAAGCAGCCAAACATGACCCATTCAACGGCCTGGTCCATGTCCGAGTCCTCGAATACAATAAAAGGCGACTTGCCACCCAGTTCAAGACCAACGTTGTGAATATGCGGAGTGCAAGATCCTGAGCATACCAATGGACATATGTATGACACATTTCATCCCTACGAAAAGCCTTACCCATAACGAGCTTTCCAGTAGCTTCAGAACCAGTGAAGGTGACCTTGTCCACGTCGGGATGAGACGTCATTAGGCTACCCGTAGTGCCATCGCCAGTAATAACGTTAAGTACCTCAATAGAGAATAAATACCCTCACTGAACATAGACAGCCTACTGTTATTCCCACACAATGATATCGAATATAAAAACGATGTAAAGTGCTACTAACGTAGACCTCGAGTGTACCCCAATGCCCCAGTACGCCATCGGGTAGGCCAGCGTCCTTGCAGATAAGTGCCAGTTCCAGAGCAGTGATAGGAGTGAGCTCACTCGGCTTGAGAACAACCGAGCACCCTGCAGCCAAGGCCGGCGCCACCTGTGATGGCTCACGTCAGACTCTGGCTGAAAGCTCTGAGGCGTACCTTCCACGTGGCCATCAATAGGGGGTAGTTCCACGGCACTATAGCCGCTACCACTCCACAGCTCTCATAGTAAAGACGTCCCTCAAACTCTTCCATACCCAAGTCGACCAAACTGCCCTGCTTCTTATCCAACTCGATGGCCTTATCTAAGACCTTCAACTGCATGATGCAGGGGAAAGGACGAAGACCACCTCCGAAGTATCAAAGGAGCCCGCGACGTCATCAATGTCCCACTCGGTCTCTTCAATGGCTTCCCAGTGTTGACGGTCTCAATTCTTGCAAGAACTCCCGCCTGGAAAAGGAGACTCCGGTGATCTTGCGACACTACGTCAGTTTTCACCGTGCTTTAATTCCCTCTGCAATGCGCTTCATCACAACGGCGCGATCAGAGCCTAAACGCTTGGACCATACCCCGTCGTCGAAGGACTTGCGGGCAGCAGCTACTGCGAGGTCCACATCGGCCTAACGAGAGAGGATACAGAATGTCTATAGGCAAGATGAACAATACCCTTCCAGCGCACAGGGACTCGGCGATGGGGCGTTCAGTGGCAGAGTTGATTATGTCCAGCTTCCTCACCGATTCACTTGGAGACGGTCCTAGGAAGTCGCCATTGATGAAGTGAGCGCAAGGCACGGCCCTTAGGGCGGTGCCTAGCGACTCGGGAGTAATGTCAGCCATGTATGGGAAGTAGGCAACTGAATGACACCTGTACTAAGAAACTTGACGATCGTAGCATGAGCAACACGAAGCATAGAGGTAGATGGTCACACAGTATAGATCGGCTCCACAGCGGCAGAATCCTCCAATGGTAAGTTGATTAATACCCTATGCGAACAATTGTCGATTTTTAACGCATGTACAATTGTAAGTTCGCCTTTCTTACAAGGTTTCTGTATCTTCTTCCGTTTCAGTGCACTTCGCCCGCCCGTCCTTGCGTCACTTGTTGAGTTGTTCAGTTTCATGCCTTTTCATACACTAATATGAAGATTCGCAGAACTTACTACGTCGGACGTGCCTAGTTCAGTGTTTACGAAGAATTCCTTGTGCTGATCAGATCGTTATTGCACAGTGTGTCCCGAACATGTTCACAGGATGAAGATCGGAAACCTCACCAAGGATGTCAAAATAGGCAGTCCTCATGCAGTACTTTCTACTTCGATGGCTTCACTGGCCGAACTTGAATCCACTACGAGGCACTTCTAATATGTCACTCTCTGTGATGAACCTGGGAGTCTACACTACTGACACTTGTCGTGAAAGTCGGACATGTACAATGGGCTGTGTCAAGCAAGCGTGGCCATCATCAGTTCACATTTCCTCCCATGGCCGGTGGGTTCTCCCATACAGAGCGTCGGACTATCAACAAGCTGATCCTCGATGAGGACCAGCAGGCCAGCGGGATCGCGAGGCCCCAGTGTGAGCATGGGCCTGCTATGAGGTGGGGATCCTTCACAATTCGTGGCCACTGCTATTGGTATCACTCAGGTTTCGACGAGTGACCAAAGATGTCGATGGACACGTCGTATCCTCTAGAGACTTCTATGCATGCAGTGCTATACGCGACCGCAAAATATGCCCGTTGTTCGTGTGGGTAGATGAGCACGAGAAACGACACGCTGGCGACCACCACTCGATAAAGCGACCCAGACGTGGTGATGAGCCTGGTCGGGAGTATAAGAAAACTGACAACAAGGCTAATGCACAGTACTTCTTCTCTGAGGAGGCAGTCGGTGTGATACGAGAATACACTGCCAAGCATGACTACCACCGAGTCCTCTGTCTGGGCACCCCAGTGATTCACCAACGCCTTCAAGGCGATCTGGACTCGTTCCTACTAGATATGGATCCAGTAGTGGTCAAGAAGGCCGCAGACTCGGGAGCTCGGTTCAACATGATCAATGGCTTTTTCTTCGACTCTGAGGGCAGGGAACGATTCGACGGTTGGCTTGCGAAGGGGCCCGTCGATGTGGTGGTAGTTGATCCTCCGTTCCAGCCTGAGTTGATTCCAGCTATATGGAAGTGTGTTAGAGAAGTGCTCATTGGCTCAGATGCGTTCGCCAATGTTGATGTTGTGTTTGCTTTCCCATACTTCTCACGGGAAGCATTGATGGGCTCTAAGGAGTCCCCCGAGCTGGTTATGAATGATTACCGAGTCGACTACGCCAACCATAAGACGTACAAGGCTGATAAGAGTCCGGTTAGGCTCTTTACTCGCTTCCATGAGCTCACTGATTTACCCACTGAATCGTATAGAGTCTGTGAGAAGTGTGATGGGCGATGGGTTCACAAGGCTAATGCTCACTGTGATAAATGTGGGGCCTGTACGACCATACACGGTAATAAGCCTTGGTCTCACTGCCTGGCTTGCAAGAAGTGTACTAAGCCTGAGTTGAAGCACTGTAGTGAATGCCAACGATGTCTGCCAGTTGGGCACACTTGTAGGTCCTAGTGCTACCATAAGGACGTTTCTATGAGTAGCGTAATGCGTTTCTAGCGAAGCTATTTACCTTCGAAATCATCGTCATTGTGGATGATGGCTTCGTAGGTTATTTGGTGATGTTCCTCAGTAAGGGCGATCAGGGAATCTTCACTAGCCTACGTCCTTGAATCGGTTAAATTTCGTGGCGAGTGACGCTGTCGTGTTAGTGGCGAGGCGTAGCATGACTGGATGCCGAGGTCCAGCCACATGAAGCTACTTAACTAACACATATGTACGTCAGTTCGTATTCGTATCAGTAGTCTTCCCCAACTGCAAGCAACCGCGTTTGACCACTGAGTGACCCTCGTGCCTGGAATAGCCCAAGAGTGCTCTACGCCTTGGGTGAATACAGAGTGATGTCTGCTGGAGTCATACCAACGAGAATCTTCCTGAGTTCTCCAGGCTTGAACGTTTTTTACGGCACGTCGCTGTGGTCAGTAAATGGCCGACATCTCGCCAGATAACCTCTTCAAGGCTCTCACTGGTTCCTTCTCCCCCGACGCCAATCAACGTCGAGAGGCGGAGAACTTCATCACGGCTGCCCAGAGGCAGCAGGGCTTCATGCAGGCCCTCTGCCGTGTCTGGATTGAAGACCAGGTAGTAGTGAGAGAATCGGCTGTTGGTCATAATGCTGCTCGTCAGGTCGAGTCGGTCATTCGCCAATCAGCAGCTATTCAAGTGAAGAACGGTATCAAGAACTTCTGGTCTCGTAGAGTCCAATACGATGGCAGTGTAATGAGCATCTCCTCGACTTCATCGATTCGTATTGTTTTTGGATCACCGAGCTTTATATAGAGCAATAGCGATCTTCCAGTGTGTGTAGATGCGCCCGTTTTCCAGTCTTCACCACTATCGATCACAGTATACGTTCTGGCAGGTCCAGCAGATAACCGAGCCAGGGCCGTCTGGCTACGAACTGTGTGATGCCGATAAAGCCTTTGTGTTGAGTAATATCGTTGATATTGCCGTCCATGCCAAAGGGGATGCCAAACTACGTAACTTGGCTATTGAGTGTGTCCGTGAATGCATTCATCGAGAGTGAGCCGTACGGCACAGCATTGACGGTATCGGCTATTTTTCCAGGTATCCGGCGTGTTGGCCCGACCTTCTTCCTCAAGCGCTTAGCCTTATTGCTGCGACTGAGGACCCCAACAAGGTAGGATGCATGTTGTTATGTCCTCGGTATGGCGTGAGGTAGGTTATGGTGGGCCTACTAGTGCTGAGGAAGATTGCTCGAGAATTTGAGATGAAGGCTCGGGGTCGTCCAGGGCGTGAGAGTTTAGACTCAGTGGTACTGGTAGTCTTCATATACTCAGAGTATATCGCTATTCGCAGATCGTACAGGCCCTCCCACAGCTGCTGGAGCTCGGGGAGAAGCTCTACCCAAGTGCAGAGGCTATGGGCACTCAGGCCGTAATAACAAATTTGGAGTTGCCCTGGGCTGAATTTTCCTGGCTGTGTAGATCGACATGCTCCGAGTGGTTGCCAAGACATTCCACTCGTGTATTCAAACATCGCTACATGAGAGTCTGATTACGGACCATGCTTCATGTAAAAAGGGAGGGTGCGGGGATCGAACCTGCGAGGGCTTGCGTGTAGGTGGTAGATGGATGGAATTGTTCCTCAAGTGTTCAACGAGGTTGTCCGTCCCTGCGAATAAGCTGCCTGCGGACCATGATCAAAGGCAACAGATCCCTCTCGCTAAGGTGAATTTTGTGGCGCGTGACGTTTTTCTCCCCTCTACTAGTCCTGTTTCAGCTTCAGAAGTGGACTATGAGGAACATCCACCGTTTCATTGGTCGTTTTGGCAATCCTCGCCTGGTAGGAAGGTCTGTGTAGCAGTAACTTAGCCTTGCTGGCTAGGTCGCGGCCCATGAGACGGGCCAGAACGTAGCCGTGGTGATGACCAACTTTGCGCAGTGGTGGTTGGACACCTTTGGTCCGGGCATGACGCAGCAGATGATCGAGCTGCTCCAGAAGAGGGCTACTCAGGGAGCCTTCGTTAGTGACCAGGTGAGTCCCACGTGGTGTGAGTAGTGTGATGATAGTAGTAGTAGGTAGTGTATCAAGTCTTTGGTTTTATCGCAGAGGCCACGCAGCATGCTATTACCTATAAGGTCATAAAGCCTCATCTCCAGTATGTTGCAATGATGATGATATAGTAGAGTAGAGTGGATGAGCTCATATACAGGTTCCTGGTTCACGATGTGGTCCTGCCCATCTTGTCCTTCTCCCAAGAGGATCAGCAGCTGTGGGAAGCGGATCCTGATGAGGTGACTTACTACCTACCGTTATGCTGTGTGCCATTCATTGTTTCCCTGTGCAGTTCATTCGCCGCCAAGGAGCGTGCGAGACCATATTCTCGGACCCTCGGAGCGCCGCTGGTGACCTCTTACGTGTAGGTGTTCATCCTCGCCCTGTCTTTTTACTCTTCGATGATGCTTTTCTGTAGGCGTTCGTCAGCTATCGTGGCCGCGACAGTCTGAGCATCATAATGGCGTCGATCTCTATGGACCTGGAGGCTTACAGTAGGATGGGAGACACGGCAGACGTGGCAGCTTGCTGCAAGTAGTTGAAGGGCTAGGGGTAACTTTGATGTCACCTTGTGGTTGTGATTAGGAAAGATGGAGCCTTGAACGCCCTCGAGAATATAGCGGAGCAGTTGGCTATGGCTGCTGTGGAAAAATCTGGTGAGTTCAGCTGAGTTTTATGTGGGAGGGGGTATGGGTGGGAAGTAGGTCAGTCGAAGAGGTCTAAGAAGGGCAAGAAGTATAAGAAGCCTTCAGCAGTTGAAAATCAACTGCCTGATGTGAACGCCCTACAGCAGATGTTGGTCAATGTGGTCCTGCCTGATTTCAAATCCCAATGTGCCTTCCTACGTTTGAGGGCGTGTTCGACCTTTGAGGCGTTCATCAGTGAGAATATTGAGTTCAGCGAAGATGTCTTTGGTGCTGCCTTTGTGGCTGTCAAGACCTGCTTGAGCGACACGGAGTTGCCGGTGAGAGGGTATAGTAGAGACAGTGAGAGTACGTTGCTACCGTTGATTCATATGGTCCTTGGTGTTCCTCCTCGTAGCTCTGAATATGTCGATCAAGCTCGTGAGAGCATCTTGGGACTACGCGGAATCTCGATGAGTTGCATTTTCGAATATAAGGCGGTTAGATGTATAGATGGACAGGAAGCTCTAAGTTTGTATATGTGTGTATAGCGTATGGGAATCCGATGAAAGCTGGCTCAGTATACCGTTTTCATGCAGGTGAGGGTTCAGGCAGGCGGCTCCATCAAGCCTTTCTTCAACAACTGTCCAGGGGCTATGAGGTCAGTAGTTGCCCAAACGGTAAGTCGCTTGTCAGCCTGTGGTGAAGGACTGATATCGCTTTGCATGGTGTAGGTGCCTGAAGTGATAGACAGGCTGCTTCGTCTCACACAGGAGGTTGATAGCGAGGCCTTAGCGTCGACTCTGGACTCTATGGCTACTGAGTTCTCAGATGCGGTGGGACCGTAAGGCGGTGGGGGAATCTGTGTTGAGCTATGATCGTGAGTTTCATCACTACGGCAAAGCTCTGTAGCGACTGGGTTATGGGAAAGAATTTTCGGATATTTCTGAGTTCGTCATCTACAACACGTAGCGTAGTTGACCATGTGCATATATTCTTTTGTTGATATACTAAGCTTACTTAGTGGGAACTAGGCTTTTGCTCAGATATGCTTCCCAAGCTGTAAACCATCTTGTTCCTGCCTTCTTGCGGCAAATGAAGGCTGAGGAGACTGATGATGAAACGGCAATGGTAGTAGGATCCTCTGAGCTATGTCTGGCTGATATTGGTGCTCTTCAGGCCGCTATGGGTACGATACAGACTATATTGTCTCTCATGGATTCCGTTTTCAAGAACCCTGCTGCTTTGGGCCAATGCGAGCAGTCGGTCTGTAAGCGTGAGGGTCTTTCAGTGGTTGGATGAATATCTCTGTGAATATCAGGTGCTCTGTTGGATGCTCTGTTCACTCCGGATGGCATTGATTATTTTGAGGATGGGCTTGAGATCCTTACTGGCGTCACTTTCACCGCCCCTCAGCCCTTACCGGAGTCCTTGTGGAGGTAGTAGTAGTAGTATTCGTTGTTGTTGTTGTAATACTAGTATCGAGAACTAGATGTCTATTGTAGTCCATGTATGTAGATACTACTGTTTGATTCACCAAGCTGTTTGTGGCGGTAGCTTGCCAGGTCATGGGCTCAGTGGTCCTCTATCGGAGGTATTTACCTCAAAGGGTTTGGTATTTCAGAGAGATGCGTTTTAGGGCTGGGCGGCCGACTATCTCGAGAACATGCTTGGTCCTTTGGACAACTACCTATCTCGGGGGACCCAGACTTGGCTTACTGGGGCTAGCCCTACGGGGATGCGCTACACGGAATTGCTCTTTGCTATTGTGAGTTGTCTCTCTGGGGTCGGAGTAGCGATGGGTTTTTTATGTTCAGGTCAAGAAGGGTATGGAGATGCAGGATGACTTTGCGGCCGCTCAAGCAGCCAAGATTGCCGCTCTCGTGTTTGAAAACTGCAAGGCTGGTCAGGCTGATGAGTGGCTTGAACCGTAGGGGAGGTGGAAGCGTTATGGAGGGAAGACGGCTTCATATGTCAGTTACGTGGGCCTCCTAGCGGCTTCATTGAAGTCCTGTGATAAGAGTAAGGGAAAGCAGGAGGAGCTGAGATGGATCGTCTACGCCCTTGTGATGATGTTGTGGTATTCGCCTACTGCTTTGGTGGCCGTGCTTGACAAGCATAGCCTTACATTGGATATTCTGTCAGCTATCATTCAGGTGGGTAGGGGCAGAGTGGAAATATATGAACATGGTCAACCACATGTGTCGGTGTATGGAAATTCTGAGGGAATTTTGGGAAATTATCTTTGCTTTTTGACGCTTCTAGTATTTTCATGATATAGTGAGGAAACTCACGAGCTCAGTTTTTGGAGAGCAATCAGGTATTGTCACATTGGGTCGCGGTATATGATTTCAACTTTACTGCGACGTTCAGGGCGCGGGTCTTTTGCGGTCCCACGACGAGAAGAAGGCACTGATTTTGGCACTCGGGAGTCTGTTGCGAACGATGGCGCAGATGCCGGCCCATGTCCAGGTAAGTTCATTAGAGTGTTGAAGTTCATAAGGCTTGTTGCCATAGGGGACTTGTAAGAAAGTAGTGCAGACAGCTTTCGAGCAGTGTAAGGAAGTGCACACTATGCGGCTGAAGGCTAAGGAAAAGGCGGCCCATCGTGGTGATGATGATGAGGATGATGATGATAGCGACTGGGTTGGAGAGGGTAAGCGTGTAAGGTGGAATTCCCACAGGGATGTCGCTAGACGTAAAGTCTTATGCCTTGGGCATGAGTGTTAGAAACCTCTAAGAATCAAAACGCCTATAGTTTTAGATTGTTATTGTACTTTTGCAGTAATAGGTTACTCAGCTAGGCTAACAAAAGAAGGCGTCATATCTTCGAAGGCGTATAGTTTACAAGTCCTTGCAAAAGCCTTGGGTGGAAATGCTGTGAATCCTTTGTAGATGACGAAGGGCTCATCCAAGATCTTGGTGATGATGAGGATGCCTCGGCGTCTAGGCAGGTTAAGCTGATGCAGGAGGTGAGAGCTCAGCTGATGGCAGTGTTGGCTGGGGAGGCTGATGATGACGATGAGGAGGATGATAGTGACTATGATGATGATGTGGATGATGAAGAGAATAAGACTAGTGCTCTGGTGGGTCGCTGAGTGTCTTGGTGTGTGATCAGAGATAGCGTGGGTTACTTTCAGGATCCTTATGATGAGTTTATTTACCTTGGAGAGACTTTAGCGCAGTGCCCTGCCTTATTGGAGCAATCTGACTTGTCTGCACAGGACCAACAGAGCTGGAAAAATATGATTCAGGAAAGGGCGAATCAATTGGCGCAAAAGCAACAACAGCAACAGCAACAGAAGCAGTAGAATTGGGTGCATTGGAATTAACGATTTGGCTGCATCATCTGTTACTCGCAATACACACACTTGCCATATTTACGTACCACTCCTCCGCCACATCACGAGGAGGTAAGAAATATTGATCGACTTATGTACAGAACTACTACATAGCAATTCTCTATAGACTATGATGTTGGGTTGGGGTATTTGCGGTTTTTCATGGGCGTCAATAGCCGTTCTCTATTACCCCTGAAATATGTCATCTGCGCCGCCTAAGGGGACCCTAGCGTCATCCCCAACGTCGTACAATACGATCAGTTCGCGAGGGAATGGCAGCAGATATTGAATCACGACACTTTGATGGTTTCCGCATAGAGGCTGGCAGACTGTGACCAAGAGCATGCAGCACCACTCGCTTTTCTGGGCACCTCCCTGAGCCCGACCAGTATCTCTATCAGTTTGGTCCGACCTATGCTACGGATGATGGGCGCACGGTTATGGTGGGCAGGCTGGGAATGGATGGCGGTGTTAACGCTCGGCTGATGAAGAAACTTTTCAAGGGCACTGATTTGAAGATCAACGCCAACTCGAATCTTCATGACCCTCAGAGGAACATGTATGAGTTCACTGTGGATCAGCAAGGGGATGATTGGGCAGCTAGTGCTAAGCTGGCCTATCAGGGGACCTGGATATCCAACGTCAGCTTTGCCCAAGAGGTCACCAATAACCTCTCGTTGGGTGGAGAGCTGACTCATGTCGCGGTGAATGGTGTGTCTATTGGAGGCTTGGGTGCTCGTTATGTGTGGGGCCCTAACTACTTGAGCTTTGCCTTGGGCCGACAACCTGATTTCAAACAGGGCCCGCAGGCTAATGTACATTCTGCTAAGATGCAGTATGTTCGTAAGGTATCTGACAGGCTGGCGATTGGTAGTGAGTTCGAGTATAGTCAACCGGAGCACGAGAGTCAGCTGCGTCTGGGCTATGAGTATACTTTCCGTCACGCTAGGGTTCAGGGGTTGTTGGACACCTGTGGAAAGGTCTCGTGCTTTGTCCAGGACTTCATGGGCTTTGGCATCAGCGGTATGGTAGATTTTGTGAAGGGAGATTATCGATTTGGCTTTATGATGCATATGGTACCGCAACCAGAGGATGCAGGAGCGGCTGGTGGAGCTCCTACCACTGCTTGAGCGGCTGCCGGTAGTTGACTCGATGGACACCTCAACAACAGCACGTATTGCTACTGTTGTTGATGGGAAGTTTCAGAGATAGTTATAATACTAGTAGTAACAATATACTGTTCTCTATATGGTAAAGGCTCTATGGTGCTATTGTGTTCAGTGTTAAAGGAAGCGTGGCATTGATAATAAGGAGCCAACAATAGGACTCAACGGACGAGACATTTGATTGTTAAGTTTGGGGGTTGTTAATCTGATCCGTTTGAGCTGGATTGCACGATGAGCTGATGAGGGGAAAGGGAGGCACTGGATTGGAGCGCAATCATTAGTGATAGCCACATAGCCTCGTGTCGTTGCTTATGTATTGCTATCAACTCATCTGTATGTAGTCACCTCTTCCTGGCTGTCACATTCGACTCTAGTCTTTGAGTAGGAGAACAGAGCATTGGCGACGATGGTCAGTAACCCTGTTGAACAGAATGTGCCTCGGACTCGTTGTTGGAGCATATTAGGCGGGCCCTATTGCGGGGTCGTACTGCCTGGGAGTCTATCACACTTTATCTGTCGAAGTCCGTGTTCGTGTCGAGACTCGTACACGAACCTTGCAATTCCTATTACAACGATAGGGTAGAACTCTTGAGATGCTCGACCGATTGGAAGAAGACTGTGGAATTAAAATGGGAAGGTGTTGGAAATCTTACATGGAGTTGACTTTAAGTCATCCGTCCATAGTTGTATAGTTTTGACAGCTTGCCGCTGGACTCCTGAGGACTTCTGAGGAGAGGCTCTATAAAAATCGTCAGTCCTAATAACTTTTGCATATGCTCAGATCGGATATAGGGCTGAGGTGCTGGAGAAGTATTTTTACTTGTTGTTTCGTATGTATCGGAGAGATGCTAGGATATGTGCATCCTCGTTTCTGGGGGGAGTTGTGAGGTTATTGTTTTCATTGGGGTAACTACCTTACTACAAATTATCATAGATTCAGTCGCGTTCTATTGTAGATTATTTCACATCAATTCTCCAGTGTCCGAGACACTGTCTCAGAGACAGTAGAGTGATGGACTTATGACTCGAGGCTTCATCAAGTTTAGTCGTGATGACTCAAGTTTGTTAATCAAGAGGATCTGGTCGGTCAGATATTGGAGTTTTCTTGAAACTTGAATTTCTCACTCATTTCGACTCAAGTCTAAGACCATGAATTTTCCTCTACCGCGCGTCTAGGAGTACACTCTCTATTACTTTGAGAGTCGGGTTGATTGACAGACGTTCTTTGTTATACGGACTATGAGGCATAGCGCTGTATAGATCCCCATCGTGACAATCAAGACCATTGCAATCGTCACCCTTACGATGGGAACGCGTTTGAGAATTTTGAGCGAAGTAATGTAGTTCACGTTGCATTAATAATGGATGAACTCTCGACAGTCGTAGACCAGGTTGAGGACCTCATCAAGGTGGCAGTTCAGCCATGCGCCAGTGTTGAGGTATCTACTAGCACTTCTCATGCGATCATTCACGTGCTAGGTGTCCTATTCGAGAGCATTACAGCGAATCAGAAGTCTCCGGGATGAAGTAGCTCATCTTGAGACAGTTACTTATCTAGAAAAGTGCCGTGTAGGTCGGCATTGGTATTGGCGAATATTCAGGTGCATTTGTGGAGGTTGCCCGTTCATATAGCTAGTGCAATATATATTACATTTACGCTTCTGTTGATGCTGTTGTGGTCAGGAATGTGACGAACTCGCGGAAACTGTGAAGTCCCGTCAGAAGGAGCTCGAGGAAACCTTGGCCGATGCCAAAGAGAACCAAGTCAACCTGTGGAACACAACGCACAATGAAGAACTCTCCTTAGAAGATACAGCCAAGTGAAAGGCTTATGGATGTATTTCAAGTAGTTTATTCTTCCAGGAAGGAAAGCGGCGCGGATAACTTCAGCTCGTCATCAGCGTCTGCTCATCCGCCCTGTCATCAGAGCACTGAGTCTCTCGAGACTAAATGCCAAGCGTTCAAGGATGCCTTCGGCTTGTCTCTTGAAGTAACTGTTCTGGTTGCTTGTGTGCTTCACTCATGCTTGGGAGTTCTACCTTTGAATACTGCGAAACTCCATACAGTCTTTGGCGGAGTAAAAAGATGTGTTTTCCATCATTTTAATATGGTCGAAGCGTCTCATATAACGAGTGAGATCTAGCCTGACACTACCTGTGTTTGTCGATTACTTCGGTCTGTGATGGTAGAATAAATTATACGAGCTTTTCAGTGCAACAACCGATAGAATGGTATTCAGTGTATTATTGGTAGTTCATTGGACCATCAGTGGTGAGAGTGCGGTTGGACAATGTGGAGGGCTGCGACGACTCCCTGGTGTTCGTACTCGCCCGAGATGAGAAGACTCAGAAGTATTTCGTATCCAGTTGCATGCCTCGGGTGTGGATGAGCTCGGAGTGAGTCATGGAATGTCTCTTCACCTTAGGTCACGCTGCTCGACAAGCTTGTTGCGAATCTCAACTGCCGTATGCCGCCATGCACGAGTCTTGGAGGCTTCTTGGTGACCGTGAGGGAGAAGTACCGGGCAATGTACGGCAAGAGATGAGATACTCCTATCAGCATGCCAAATTCAACGACTTGAATAGCACCACTTTCCCAATAGTCGCAGCGGGGTCGCGTTGAATCAGTGATTCCTCGCAGGGGCGGAGCTAAACTAAGCCACACATATCTCCCGTCTTTGATCAAGTCGTAAGGGAACAACGGATGGGTCGCCGAGGAAATTATCGGCTTTGAAAATTTCGAGTTAAAAACGAAGAATAGAAAATAGAAGGGAAAGTAGGCCCCTATGTCTAAGCTGTTCTGGGCTATGGCCATTCACAAGGTAAGTAGTTACGATGTCTCATAACTCGCAAGTGTATGCAAGTCGATATCTGTTATGAGTTCGCCGATTATCCGTAGTAGTCTTGGCTACGACTTGGCACTGAGTCTTGCACTATCGATCGAAGGCCTCCAAGTGTAAAGCTTCAACGCACCCCGTGCTGTGCTGTCGTGGGTTTGTTTAATTCTATAAGACTCACGTTGAAGATGAGCGATGAGGTGTGCAGTAGCGCCACTGAGAGCACTATCTGAGCGACGGGGTCGTCATCGTCGCTGGCACCGCCGCCGCCGGTCGGGAGCTAGCGGCTTCTACTCGAAGTTAGGCTGATGGGCCTCGAGAAGTAAGGCAGTCCTCTGCATCTATTATCTCTCTTTTCACACTGTCGTTTGATGTTCGTATCACATTTACAGGCAAGACGATGCTATAAAATTGACTTATCTATCATGGAATTGATCATCTATGCTTTGTAGTGGCATGTCTCGTCACATTGTTGATGAACCTGTTGTGCACTTCACAATGGGAAAGGTGGGGTCAACTTACGGGAGGGGTGTAGTGTGTCTCCTGGCAGTTGTGCAGTGCATTCTCATCGCAATGCTCTGCTTATGAGAGGTTCGAGCCGGAGTTGATTCTCTCCCTCTACCGTGAATGAGAGTCTTTCACTGGAAAGTCTCGCATGTTCGTCGCTTGCGTCTTCGTGGACGTGGGAAGTCGATGCAATTGGTTGAAAACACAAGTCGGGCAATTCTCCTCGTTGTGAGTTTTACTACTTGGATGAACGGTGGTAGACTGCTTGGGGCTCTCTCAGTCTCAGAGAAACAACATGTATCAGCCTTTGTTCGCCCGAACTGGGATCGTTTCCAGGCGAGCGGACCTGGACTTCTTGTCGGGCAACAAATTTCCATTCCAAGAATGTCGTCAGTCTCTTAGGAGTTAGGGTTGCCTCAACACATCCTTCTATTAGCGGGAGAAGTGTGAAGGGTTTGAAGCAGTTGGTGACCATCTCGGATTCATGCTTATTAAGCGGACATAGCACTGTTGTATAGAAAGAGGTGCTTTTTTGATCAGTTGATAAGTCCCTATGACTTCCTTTACTGTCTGCAGAGCAATGGCCGTCCTCATGGCTGTGTTGGACAGTGTGTACGGAGAACCTCCCGGGTGTCATGTTTTCTATATGCAAGATAGAAACAGCTCGAGTGATTCAGCTCTTTTCAAGAAGCATAAGCATGCATTCTTCAAATATTTAGTGAGTCGACCATAGAATGGCTTTAGGGGTGGAGACTTCTCGCGATTCTCAGGCTGGGCAAAAGGATGTCATGAAGGCTCGTGCGGTGAGGGCTACATGTCCCAAGATAGAGTTCGAGATTTTAGTCCCCCCACATCCCCAAACACAATGGTGCATTGACGTGAATAGTGTAAGGAGGGTAGCGATGTTCCCTCAGGTTTACTATTACCCCAAGCCCTCATTACCCCGGCCAGCCCGGCTATACAAACCCCACCGACCAACAGTTGATAAACTCCCTGGCGTACATCACTGGGCATATCAATAGGATAGCCAACCGCATACCTTTACAGTCTATCTTCCTTGTTGGAGTTTATAGTGGCGCCGCTATTGCTATACAGACTGTGTGAGTTACTTGTAGACTCACCTCTTCCCTCTTCCATTCATCTCCCTCAGGATCCTCTATCCCGGTAAACTCGGAGGAGTATTTTCCTTCGCTGGTTGGATACCTCTATCAAAGGGG
>NW_003214508.1:1242279-1243846 GCF_000006405.1 Perkinsus marinus ATCC 50983 | reverse complement strand
TTGAAGATCAACGCCAACTCGATCTTCATGACCTCAGAGGAACATGTATGAGTTCACTGTGGATCAGCAAGGGGATGATTGGGCAGCTAGTGCTAAGCTGGCCTATCAGGGGACCTGGATATCCAACGTCAGCTTTGCCCAAGAGGTCACCAATAACCTCTCGTTGGGTGGAGAGCTGACTCATGTCGCGGTGAATGGTGTGTCTATTGGAGGCTTGGGTGCTCGTTATGTGTGGGGCCCTAACTACTTGAGCTTTGCCTTGGGCCGACAACCTGATTTCAAACAGGGCCCGCAGGCTAATGTACATTCTGCTAAGATGCAGTATGTTCGTAAGGTATCTGACAGGCTGGCGATTGGTAGTGAGTTCGAGTATAGTCAACCGGAGCACGAGAGTCAGCTGCGTCTGGGCTATGAGTATACTTTCCGTCACGCTAGGGTTCAGGGCTTGTTGGACACCTGTGGAAAGGTCTCGTGCTTCGTCCAGGACTTCATGGGCTTTGGCATCAGCGGTATGGTAGATTTTGTGAAGGGAGATTATCGATTTGGCTTTATGATGCATATGGTACCGCAACCAGAAGATGCAGGGGCTGCTGGTGGAGCTCCTACCACTGCTTGAGCTGCTGCAGGTAGTTGACTCGATGGACACCTCAACAACAGCACGTATTGCTACTGTTGTTGATTGGAAGTTTCAGAGATAGTTATAATACTAGTAGTAACAATATACTGTTCTCTATATGGTAAAGGCTCTATGGTGCTATTGTGTTCAGTGTTATAGGAAGTGTGGTATTGATAATGAGTAGCCAACAGTGAGACTCAACGGACGAGACATTTGATTGTTAAGTTTGGGGGATGTGAATCTGATCCGTTTGAGCTGAATCACACGATGAGCTGATGAGGGGAAAGGGAGGTATTGGATTGGAGCGCAATCATTAGTGATAGCCACATAGCCTCGTGTCGTTGCTCATGTCTTGCTATCAACTCATCTGTATGTAGTCACCTCTTCTTGGGTATCACATTCAACTCTAGTCTTTGAGTAGAAGGAGAGAGCATTGGCGATGATGGTCAGTAACCCTGGAGAAGAGAATGTGCCTCTGACTTGCTGTTTCATCATATGAGGCGGGCCCTATTGCGGGGCGTACTGCCTGAGAATCCATCCCACTTTATCTATCGAAGTCTGTGTTTGTGAAGCGTGTTCGCTTCGAGACCCGTACACGAACCTTGCTATTCCTATGTAGAACTCGTGAGATGCTTGACCGATTGGAAGAAGACTGTGGAATCAAAATGGGAAGGTGTTGAAATCTTACACTGAGTTGACTTTAAGTCATCCGCCCGTAGTCGTATAGTACTGACAGCTTCCCGCTGGAACCCGTGCTTCAGCGGAGAGGCTCTATGAAAATCGTCAGTCCTATTTTCTCTTGCATATACTCAGATCGTGCTTCAGAAGAATATTTACTATGTGACGGCTATACCACTATTTAATATTCACGATATATGGCTGAGGTGGTGAAGAAGTATTTTTACTTGTATTTCCATATTTATCGGATAGTTGCCAGGATATGTGCACCTC
>NW_003214508.1:1221696-1242179 GCF_000006405.1 Perkinsus marinus ATCC 50983 | reverse complement strand
GATTTTCAATAGTGCCTTCGTTGTTGCTGTAGTACTACTTCGGTTGTGTACCGCGAGCACTAATCATAAGCCTCACCATGAGAGTACTGGCATGATTGCCCCGCAAACACGAAATTGAAGTTCCGAACGACGAAGTCGATTTCCCTAAAGGGACGAAATTGAAGTTCCAAAGGTGTACTCGACGAAGTTGAAAGTTCTATGACGAACTCGAAGGTTCGAGAGTCGGAATTGAAAGTTCTATTAGGACGAATTTGAACTTCCTATCGACTTCAGACGAACTTGAAAGTTCTATGACGAAGTTGAAAGTTCTAATTGCGAATATGGTCTTCCCGTTTCGGATTCGTACCTCCAACTTCGCGCGTCCCGACGAAATTGATGGTTCCAAAGACGAACTAGATGTTTAAAAGGTGTAGGTGATAGTCTTTCACTGGAAAGTCTCGCATGTTCGTCGTTTGCGTTTTCGTGAACGTGATGTCGGTGCAATCGGTTGAAAACACAAGTCGGGGAGTTTTCCTCGCAGTGGGAGCTACTTGAGTGAGAGGTGGTGGACTGCTTGTGGCTCTCTTAGTCTCAGTAATGATCGAGAAACAACTTACATCAGTTTTTGTTTGCCCGAACTGGGATCGTTTCCAGGCGAGCGGACCTGGACTTCTTGTCGGGCAATAAATTTCCATTCCACGAATGTCGCCAGTCTCTTAGGAGTTAGGGTTGCCTCAACACATCCTTCTATTAACGAAGGAGTGTGAAGTTTTTGAAGTAGTTGGTGACCATGGAAAAATGTTTCGGGCTTATTAAGCGGACATAGCACTGTTGTATAGAAAGAAGGTGCTTTTTTGATCAGTTGATAAGTCCCGATGGCTTCCTTTCCTGCCTGCAGAGCAATGGCCGTCCTCATGGCTGTGTTGGGCAGTGTGTACGGAGAACCTCCCGGGTGTCATGTTTTCTATATGCAAGATAGAAACAGCTCGAGTGATTCAGCTCTTTTCAACAAGCATAAGCAAGCATTCTTCAAATATTTAGTGAGTCGACCATAGAATGGCTTTAGGGGTGGAGACTCCTCGCGATTCTCAGGTTGGGCAAAAGGATGTCATGAAGGCTCGTGCGGTGAGGGCTACATGTCCCAAGATAGAGTTCGAGATGTTAGTCCCCCCACATCCCCAAACACAATGGTGCATCGACGTAGATAGTGTAAGGAGGGTAGCGATGTTCCGTCAGGTTTACTATTACCCCAAGCCCTCATTACCCCGGCCAGCCCGGCTACACAGACCCCACCGACCAACAGTTGATAAACTCCCTGGCGTACATCACTGGGCATATCAATCGTATAGCCAACCGCATACCTTTACAGTCTATCTTCCTTATTGGAGTTTATAGTGGCGCCGCTATTGCCATACAGACTGTGTGAGTTACTTGTAGACTCACCTCTTCCCACTTCCATTCATCTTCCTCAGGATCCTCTATCCCGGTAAACTCGGAGGAGTATTTTCCTTCGCTGGTTGGATACCTCTATCAAAGGGGGCAGCCCATCTGATCAAGCCTGCCCAAGATGAGAAGATGGTGATGCGTACTCCCATCAGTGGTGTTATGAGCGTGCAGCGAGATGATAGGAGTCTAGTGATCGATGGAACACTACATAACCTCGGAAACGTGTGTCCAAAAGGGCAGTGCCACTTGCTCAGTTGACCATATGTCAGGTTCTGGCGGCCTCTGGATTCCTCGATAGCTTCCATAGTGAAGCACCTACAGAAGAGTGGCCCTGGGGTACGCTATCCTCTATGATGGCTCGACCGACGTGTGGAGTGGTCTGGTTGGCTCATTCACAGATGGATGAGGTGGAGAACACGGTGAGTTATTCCATCCACAAGCAACTTCGATCACGGGGATGGTGCTCTACTCACAGACGATGACCAATCATGTCATGGTTATCGCTAATAGTATACGGTTAATAATGAAGCTGAGAATATACCGGAATTTTGAGTCGTTCATCGTGGAGTAAGAAAAGTGTTTGTTACGGTAGATACAACATGTGCTTTTCAAACACCAAAGTTCAATGATGGAGGACTCCATGCGGAGAATATGCGGAACGAGCTTTCAGCTCATCACTGATCGCCCTGGTCAAGATGCTTTCGACAACGATAAGTACGAGTGAGTGTCGCTTTTTTCCGCTATTCTAAAGTGCATGACAACACTGTAGGGCACCAGAGTGAATGCTGAGCTTCTCGCGCTGATTACCAATTTTAGCCGGGATCCAGTCTTGTCAGACCAGACTCTTACCACCTCCTCCGCGATCTCTCTCTCCTACAAGAATGGAATGTTCCTACACACCGTATAGTGTTAGCGGGGCATGGGAAAGCAGCCGAAGCCATACAACGATTTGTGTAGGCCACTGTCGCAGCTATCTTCGTGGTTCATCTGCATCGTTGTTAGCTCGGAGAACCCAACTGTCACTCGAACACTCGCGGGCGCCCTTCTTCTCAAATTGAGTCCGTCCGATGTAAGTCGTACCTGCAATATTAGTTGACGGAGCAGCACTCTTCTCATTTGCAGGCCGTCCCTCGAATTCACAATCCTCCCCTGCTCCCTATTTTATACGAGGAGCGATCGGAGCTAACTGGGTAGAGATCATTACTACACCTTTTCAATCTCAAATTCAACAATTGAAAGAACAAATTAGATGAATGAAATTTGATTTCGACGAGTGAAAGGAGTTTTCGGCGAAACGAAAGTCCAAATTCGAAACAAAAGTTAGAATTTCGTAGACCGGTCGAAAACGAGAGTTCAAATTTATGAATGAAGTTTATTTATTCGGAAACGCAAGTTCAAAGTCGTCGAACACAAGACCAATTCCGACCAATGAAAGCTCACTTTCATTCGATGGAAGGAAATTCTCGTGAGCGTCGTGCCACGGATCGACTTGCGACTCGCAAATTGCGAGTGCTGATGGTGCTCTACGGGCTGCACCGTAATGCTCAACAGTACAGTGCAATCCAGAAATTTGCAATGAAGGATTTTCAGAGATCCGAACCGGGAGATTTTTTGGGTTTGATTCTCCCATGGAGGATCTCCATTACCCTTCCGATGATATCGGAAGGGCGATGGGGTCAGCACATGTTCGGTTCGATTTCCTGACCGCCGAACCGAACTTTGATCGACCGAATACCGAACCGGACCAAACCTCTACGAAAAGTTCGGGTTCCGACGGGTTACATCGGTCCCGGACCGACGGTCCGGCGGACCGATGTGACCCAACGTTCCGGGGAACTACCCGTAAATCTCACTCAGTGCAATAACTGTTCACATTTGAGAAGTACCTCGAGCAGTCTTTGTCTTGTGTTTGACGAATTTCAACTTGTGTTTCCGACCTCATAAATTTCATTTACGAATTTGAACTTTCATTCTTGAGTGGTCTACGAAAATCGAATTTTCATTTCGAATTTGAGCTTTCATTCGGTGAAACTCCTTTCATCCGACTAAAATCAAATTTCATTTTTCTAATTTGTTCTTTCATTTGCTGAATTTGAAATTGAAAAGGTGTAGGCTAGCTCTCATGATTCGCTTTGTGACTCAGATTGGATTCGAAACTACTTGAAGGATTCACCATATTGTTCTCGGCACCCCCAAGGCATTGTGTGGTGATATTGATTGTTAAGGAGGTCGTCGAGCTACTGGCCATGGGCAACTGGGCTGAGGCGGTGAGTTCACGTACAGTATTCACAACAGGGTCGATTCTTGTACCTTTCCTGACTGCTTCCCCTTCCATTGCTGACAAAGGACCTACAGTAGAATCACCACTTC
This sequence comes from Perkinsus marinus ATCC 50983, assembly GCF_000006405.1. NCBI lineage: Eukaryota > Perkinsozoa > Perkinsida > Perkinsidae > Perkinsus > Perkinsus marinus. The sequence continues at coordinate 1,238,384 of NW_003214508.1, read as the reverse complement.
CAGGTTCGGCGACGTGGTAGTGATCGTAGGCTTACCAAGAAGTGCAGTTCCGGCATCGAGTTCATCAGCCTAGTGGAGAGCATCTTCGGGTGAGGCCTCGGTTATTTGAAGTATTCCATTACCGTTCTCTTTGGCGTGATTGTTTGTTCAGGTCGCGCTCTGCGGGCTCGCCTGCTCAGCCTGACCCTAGCGATGCTCGAGCTCGTGCTCGTGATCATGAAATAGTCAATTTTCTGAAGATGAATACAAGGGCCAGCAGCTCGCTCGTATTCATCACAGAATCTCTCTCGAATCCTCTAACGTGAGTTCTTTTGTCCTGACTTGTCTCATTACTTGGTCCGCAGGAGGTATGTGGATGAACTTGATATACGGCCGTCCGTTATTGACAGCCCGCTCGCTTTACACTCTAATGAGCAAGAAAACAAGGTCGAGGTAGATCATGCAGTTCTCAACGCTTTTGAGAGATACCGCCTATCTCGGATATCCATTTTCCGACGTGAATAACCACTCATTATTTCCTCGTCACCGCTTTGGAGCACTCCATATTATACAACCTCCGCATTTCAGGAAGTACTACAGGACTCGATTATTCCAACAGTATTGGATTGGGCAACACAGAAATCAAGAGCGGTCGATCTTCCTGAGCGAGACGGAGATTGGAAGCTGATTTAACAGATGTTCTTAGTCAACTTGTTCTTTTGGATGTTATCATGTGCATGAAGATGTACCACCTGTTGTCCTTAACCGGAAAGCTTCTTGTTAATGTGTCACTAGAGGTCAGGCCCTTGAATGTGAGAACAGACCGAATAGATCCTTTTATTAGCCGAGGAATGAAGCTCGTGGCTGGTCACAGAATCCCTCACGGTGTGTACAGATGATATAATTGACAGAATCACGAACCTAGGCTTAGCGATAATGCAAGTTCTCATACGCAGCGACTACCTGTGATTGTTCCCTTTGCCAAGTAGAGGAGATTTTGTGTTTGATGAAGCAACAACGTGAACACGGTCGCTCGAAGAAGGTCATTTCCAGACCAGGGAAAGGGCGAATGGTTCGGGCGGTACGTTTCCAGTATAAAGCTCTCAATAACAACACACGACCGATCTATCTCCCTCACTCGTAGTCTCTGATCGGTAGCGCTGAACTCGGAGGCTCGACACGTCTTTGAACGGTTCTGCATTGATGCGAGGCATTCTCCGTAGATTCATGCATGGTTATCAACTAGTCAATACTTTACTATGGCATCCTCCATCATTCATGGAGGTTTTACTATCTTGATGACTGTGTTTGGCAGGGCGTATGGAGGGAATGCTGCTTGCCATGTTCTGTATCTTCCGGATAGGAATACCCCGGTCGATCGGGATCTCTTCGAGAAACACAAGGAGTCATTTAATGGCTATTTGGTGAGCAGTCAGGCGTTGTTACCGAGATCCAATTCAGTGAGTTCTTATCTTTTTTAGGCTCACGTTGAGCCGTCTTCTGCAGCTGGTGCGGTGAGGGCTACATGTCCCAAGATAGAGTTCGAGATGTTAGCCCCACCACATCCCCAAACACAATGGTGCATTGACGTAGATAGTGTATGGAGGGTAGCTGTGTTCCCTCAGGTTTACTATTACCCCAAGCCCTCATTACCCCGGCCAGCCCGGCTACACAGACCCCACCGACCAACAGTTGATAAACTCCCTGGCGTACATCACTGGGCGTATCAATCGGATAGCCAACCGCATACCTCTACAGTCTATCTTCCTTATTGGAGTTTATAGTGGCGCCGCTATTGCTATACAGGCTGTGTGAGTTACTTGTAGACTCGACTTTGCTTACTGCCATTCATCTCCCTCAGGATCCTCTATCCCGGTAAACTCGGAGGAGTATTTTCCTTCGCTGGTTGGATACCTCTATCAGAGGGGGCAGCCCATTTGACTTCGAGCGTTGCATGGGAGCGCACACGTACTCCAATATGTGGAGAACCGAGAGCATCTGTCGGCAACAAGATACTCTCAATAGTAGGAGCGCTGTATGACCGTGTCACCTTCGTAAGCTGTAAGGGATGATTCCAATATAGACTAACTGCCACTCCCGTCCAGGACCTCGCCAAGTCGGGTTTTTTCAAAGCCTCTTTCTGCGGCAAGCGTGACAAGGGCCAGCCCTGGGGGAGTCTAGTGTCTATGATGACCCAACCGTTGTGCGGAGTCATTTGGGTAGTCCCGCCAGGTCGTAGAATACTCGATCATAAGAAACAAAGGAAGAAGGAGGTGATCACTGGTCGTGGTTCCGGTCCACGTCAGGGCCGATCACTGGGACGCGTTCCTCCCCACGCATGGTCTTGTTCTGGTGCCTGCATAGATGCTCGTAGTTCTATGCAGATGCAGAGAATTCTGCGGAGCTCTGGAAGTTCGAAGGCGGCTCATCATCTACAGCGAGTTTGTGGTACAAGAATTCAACTCCAGCTGCATGAGATGCGCCCCAAGAGCGCGAAGAGGTTCTCTGAGTGAGTTCATAATGATGCCAATCTACCCTCGATTGTTCATCGCGTGAACCCCCACAAAACTGCGCTTTTAAGAATATTCACCTGGCGTACTTACTAAATACTATTTAGTGCATCGAACTACAATTCAACTGGACAGTTGTACGCTGTTATCAGAAAAACTTCATCTCTCGCGGATTATCCCCGAAACCTCGCCATCGCCTCCTTCCACGATACTCTTAAGGATGAGTATTCCGCCCTGATCCGTGATCGTATCCCTGGTCATCGCATCGTCATTGGCGGAGAAGGCATCGGGGCTCGAGGTGTGAAGCGATTCGTGTACGGACTTTGTCGTTTTTCGATCTAAACCAAAACTCCTCTCTGTCAGCATGCAATGTCCCACCATAACTAGTCAGCTTGCTGGTATTCTCCTGTTGAACACACCAGAAGTGAGGAGTCAATGCATGGTCATGGACCCCGCAGTGTTTCCGATAGGCCCTTCGCCCACTTGATCTTAATGATCCTGGTGTGCCAGAGGTTTCAGTTACTCACGAGAAGGGATCCAGCAAAGCTGAGTATAGGTCTTTCGCTGCTCTGGAGCATCGACCTACAATATCCTCGTCAGATTGGATTCGAAACTATTTGAAGGTTTCACCATATTGTTCTCGGCACCCCCAAGGCATTGTGTGGTGATATTGATTGTTAAGGAGGTCGTCGAGCTACTGGCCATGGGAAACTGGGCTGAGGCGGTGAGTTCACGTACAGTATTCACAACAGAGTCGATCCCTATACCTCTCCTGACTGCTTCCCCTTCCATTGCTGTCAAAGGATCTGCAGTAGAATCACCGCTTCCAGGTTCGCGATAATGCTCGAGAACTAGAACTATCAGATAGATGTCATGGTGAAGTTGAATTTATTAGTCTAGTGGAAAGCATCTTTGGGTGAGTTCGCAGCCACCTAGTGGGCAACCGACTATTCTTAGCAGGGAAACAGAAAGCCGAAGCCATGGTCCTCTGGACGATCGAATTCCCAGCATACGCAGATTTCTGGAGGGTAAAGGAACCAACTCCCTCGTCGTCGTTACACAATCAGTGTATGATACCCTGGGGTGAGGTCCACCTCTTTTCGTAGCCATTGGAGTCTTCTCGGAATTAGATTCTTGATCAGAGCTCTTGACATGCGGGTGATCTGTATAGGGGATCCAACGCTTCCCTCTCCGGACAACTTGGAGACGGAACCCAAAGTGGGACTATCTGATATCGGATCGGTCTTGCCTGAGGTGCGAGAATTCATAGACGATGGTTACACCGTCAAGGCCATCACCTTGAGGGAACCAATCTTCCGGGGAAGCCTTATTACTTCGGAATGGCATTAATCAGAGCATCTAGATGGGCTCATCACCAGACTTTAGCATCGTTGCATTCAGCATTCATCCTCTCGGTCAGGTGTTGATGAGAGACTGCATCATCCCTGTGATTTTGAATTGGGCATGGAGTGGTATCCAGATTCTAAGATGCAACTCATCTAACAGCGATAGCGACTGGGAGTTTGTATAGCTTGTGACTATTCAAGAGGTGTTCATTCGTGTTTGTCAAACATGTTTGCTGTGAAACGCAGAGAACTAGGTGTCCATTCATTCAATACGGTATTACGTTACTACAGCCTGGTTGGAGTCATCTCTGGCACAGGCACTTCAGCGGCTCTAACAACTTCGCCCATCGGCTTCGGCTCGGAATCGCTGAGAGTGTTCTCGCTCAATCATACTGAGTGGATCTAGTAGCTGTTTCTTTTCTGATGTTCCTAACGGTACGTGCACCATTATTTTCATGGTTCGTATTACTCGGTTCAACAAGACTGATGTTTGGGGAGTCGGCGTGTAGGATACTGTGTTTACTACAGACCGCTCCGAACAGCGAAGAGGAGGTGGAGGCCGATTTCATGGTAGCCTTCCGTGATGCATTTGATGTAAGTGACTCGAATGTTGGGGTTATCAACTTGAGAGTTACTCAGGTCTTGGTGGATTCCACAAACTCCTTCGACCAACTCTCACGAAGCTGCGGCGAGGCCAGGTTCTCTTGGCTACCATTCCCTGCTGGGCAGACCGACTGGTATGCACATCCAGGGTCTACTAGGACACAGAGGTTCAAGATTGATCGCGGTTTAGGTTTACCGAATCAGCAATGGCCCACCCCGATGACCCCATGTTAGAGAACTCCCTACGATATCTCAGTATCACGGTCAACGAGCTCATCGGCGTTGTACCGGCGCATCACATAATTCTGGTCGGTCAGGGGACTGGAGCCGCCATGGCGGCCTACTTCACGTAAGTCTCCCAAAGGGAATCCCGGAAATCTAGGAGGGCGTTGTTCATGTCAGGAGTGTTTACCCACTGAGTCTGGGAGGTGTGATGACCATCGGCGGTTGGGATACTTTGGCTAATGTGACGCCTAAAATCGCCGATGTTGGTATGTCGAGAAGAACGCAGATCAGGACTTATGGGGAACGATCGGACGATGTTGGATCTATTCGATCAATCAAGGTAAGAGTCTGCGCTTGGTTCTCTTCACCGTCTTTTCCCCCTAGACCAATAATCTCCCACGCGTTGGGCACGATCTACTCACCGATTTGTTGCTGCTTCTAACTCGACCACTGTGCGCTGTTATTTGGCTCACTCCGACCACGCATGTCCATAAGGACAATCCTGCCGTTACATCCGTGTGGAAGATTTCGCACGTTATAGAAGATCTGATGGGCTCTTCGGTCCGAGCAGAGAATTACACCGCGTTCGACGAGTCGCTCGAACATGAGTGTGGTGGAGGTGTCGCCTACAGAACCGTGCAAATTCCGATTCCGGAGCTATCCAAGATTCGGTAAGCATAGGAGCATCCAGCCATAGTGGTTCAGTCGATTGTGTCAGGGATGGCAACCCTTCTAGCAGTGTTGACGATGTCTTGAGAGAATTCTCCGAGCTCATTAATGTCCATCGTGTACGACAGAATCGTATCATCATTGGCGGCAGTCACGGCGCAGAAGAGGCTGTATTGCAACTCATGTGAGCAGTCCAGTATATGCCAATATGCCTGTTGAATTGTGACCTATTAAAGGCACAGTTTCGTCCACATGTACGGCAAAGTTGCTGGAGTGATCCGGTTGGTGGACAAAAATCGGCAGGTGAATCACTATGCCTACAGCTCAGGCTGGATTTGGCTTCCCTCAAGTGTCTCCGCCAACCTTCCGACATCCACTGTCGATTCCTATCAGATCTATTGATGTGAGTTCGGCTCTTTTTCTGCACAGCCTTACTTCGATTTCAAATTTAATCTCTATGCTCAGCGCGAAAAACTTAGCATAACGGCTCTTGATTAGTGCTGCTAGATTATGAAAAGAATACAACAACGTCTTAGCGTTATGCTATTGAGCATCAACTCGATAGAACTGGAGTGTAACAGTTTCAGTGCTTTACAGTTCTATCCATACTTGTCGAATTCAGAGTCGATTCATTCAGTTCCATGCTCACTGGTTATATGCCTACTGGTATAAGCGAGAGGCCGGCACTCTGCTGGCAGAGGCTTTCAAGAATATGTTAACTGCACCATCGCGGCAATGCTCAGTCGTATTGTTGGTGAAGAATGCCGCCGAAGCGAGAATGTTCGAGGGATGGGGAGAAGCTGTAGGTTGTGCATCAAACTAGAACAGGATGCCTACGATAGAAGCGAGTGTTCTAATCACTCTATGGTTTCAAGATGAGAGTCCCTCTGCGACTCGGCTGATATGAGAGGGATTGAGAGCGCCGACTGAGAAAGTGACTCTGACAACTGGGAGATGACTATACATCAGGTTCGTGAGAAAGCCCGGCAACGTAGGTTGCCGCTACGGAGAATGTGCGAGGGCGAAGTCATTTTTACAACAGTTCTCCTCACTGTGGCTCAGTAAGCTATATCTGCATCCTTCGCAGAGGGAGTTGCTATATTAGCGCGGATAACTACCGTGTGGCCGTGTCCTCATCCTCGCGAGGTATAGTATGTCAGTGTTCGTCTTTCAGGACAGCAATGAGTCTAAGTAGCTTACTCGAAGAGCTTGCTTCACCCAACCGAACGTTTGTCCTTCTCCGGAGCTCGACGGATCCTGTTGGAGCAGCGTAGCAGTATAGGTTACCTCCGGTCGTAAATCACTCACCTCCTTGTTCTAGTTCATCGTTACAAGGCAAAGGCTTCAATATTATTGAACTTCCTCCCTTGCCTATTACTGCAGATCGTGATAGAACGGTAACAGTCTATGTTGTCTCAATGCAGCTGTCCCGCTCGATCAGGTCCTCACGGCAGCTCTAGTCGCCTCAGCCGTTGGTGGGCCCTGGCTCGAGTAGCATGATTCTCTTGTAGCTGTTCAGAGTGACGTCAATATTCGCGGATGTCGAAATCATGTCTGAGACATTCCGGTTGTTGCTCACCGTGGAGTTGTGTTACAGTGCTCTCAGGAGGTACTTGAGTTCTTCGGCATCATCCCGTACTAGTCAATGACTAGTAGTCATGAAGGATAATACATTCTTCCCTTCATGGTAAATACAGTGAACTCCTCTTCCTTGACCAGGAACGGTGGGCGAGACCCTCGAGTAAACATCATCTATTCCAGTGACGATTATGTTTAGGGGCCCTAGTTGTTTAAGATACTCTCTGGATAGGATTTTATCTCAATGCCCATAGACTCGTTGCTACAAAATGACCTTATACTTGTCAACTCAGACTATTCTTTTTGAGCAATTCAGCAACATCAACAACATGCAATTAACGAAAGATCAGCCCACATGCTCTTTATATTCGAGAAAATCCTCCATACGAACGTAATCTCCAAGAAGCGTGGTAAGAGTCGCACGATTTTCGCCAGCGTACGGGTCGATCAAGTGGCCCTTCACAAGTCCGAAGGAAATAGCTCGGATCATCTTTTTCTGCTTCTGTCGATTCAATAAACAGACTCCGTTCATAAGATCATGTATGTATTGATTTTCGCCTTCTCGTATCGTGTTCGGTATTGTGCCATCCTTGCTCAGTTTCTTCCACAAGTTCGTTGCAGCGGTGATACAGGCCTCATTGCCCTCAGTGGAAGCAGCTCCATTGTAGAGCGAATTGTACCTTGTCCAGAGTGGTTCAGAGAGGAACGATGCTTCAGGTGACGAGGCATAGTGCAAGAGCCCATCGGAATAAGGCTCATTGTCTGCCCGTTTTAGAAGTCCAGAGAAACGCCAGTTGCTGAAGGCAAGAAAACGCGACTTTCGATGGATGTATAACTTCAACCTACTAGTTATAGAAATAGTCGTCGCACTCAATCGCTTCGGTCGCTATTCCCCCAGACCTCCCTGACGGTAATAATTTGAATTCGAAGATCCTCCCTCGTTTGACAACCCTCTTCCTGCTAGGCTCCTCGGCCTTCCAGGATTCATAAGGTGCTTCGAATCGACACACTTGTCGATAACGGCTTCCGAACCAATCCTGATAAAAGAATCCTCTCATTTCTTGAGGACCATTTTGGTTACAAGTGTCCGAGACACGTGCTTCTCACTATATATCACGAACAAAGGTTTCGAATGTCGAGTTTGTTCACGGGGAGACAATCGTTATCGGACTGATTAAACTTACTCCGAAATCTGGCACGAATTTCTCACAGAACCCGATGCAACCCAAAGAGCCTATCCTTGCATCGATGACGGCGAACTCCTGGAGCAGTATCGCAGAGACGATTTGACGAAAACGATAATGCATTTAACTTGGATACAACTGCCATGCATACTTATCCAACCCGGCCAAAGCGAACCGCTATATGAGACTCCTGCAATGCCTTCCTCTGGAATATGGAACTTCTTTTGCGAGGTGTATACGAAATGCTCACTCCCTGTATCACTCACCCGCTGAGCGATATTATTGACCAACACAACCAGCAAGTTGTTGAATTTGGCAAGCGAAACACCTCGCGAGCAATCAAAAACTGTCGTGCACATTAACTCGCTACTCATCATCCAGCTTAGGGGCAAGGAAATAGCGGACGAAACCCTTCTCAGGCGAGTCGGCCACACAGTAGTCGATCTGATCAGTGCGACGTCGACATTAAAACGCTCGAGTTACATCATTCAACGTTACCATGAGTGGAGTCTCTGCTGAAAGACGAAGTGTTACATCATCACTCAGCGCACAAGCCTTGTTAGTGAACAAGAGAAGATAACGAAGAGAGAAGCATAAATTCTCGACAGCCTCCTTGCAATGAGTAATCTGTATAGGGAGTAAAATACCAAACTGCACCGCTCAATTTCATACCTCAACATCGTGCTCCAACTTGATTGATGATGACTTCACATGCCCGTCGCCTGAGGAGTGTGAAATGTTTATGCAACTCTCAGCTCCTTAGCGTGATTACATTTCATAGAGAATTTCACAGAGTTCTTATCGCAGTCAATCCTCAAGTTCTCTCCACCACAGTCCTTCAAGTCACGACAGATCTTCGCGAATTGCGAGCACTTCATCTTGATCTCGCATGAGTATCTAACGACCGAATTCCATACAGAGCTCAACCACCTACTCGATCGTCTTCAACGCGAGATTCATACTCGCAATCAGGCACGCCAAGCTGCTCGTTTTCGATGTCCATCAAGTTCATATCACACTCTACAGCCCTGCCCTCACCAGCAGAGGTGATGGTCAAAGTGTCACAATCCTAAACAGAGGAAAAGTTAAGGTAATGCAAGCCAGGAATTGAATACTTCCTCCTTCTTCAGAGACAAGGAGTCGTCATCACGGCACAGCTTGAGTAGCTTGGTGAGAGCCTCGAAGTTGATACCAACACAGCTCCTGAGCAGAATGTGATTGAATCTAGTTGATACGGAGCGGTAGGAGGAGGAGGCCTACTCTCTGTCGCATCTGAACTCATCGAAAGCGCTCTCTTTCAATTCCATCTGGACCAGGGCGACATGTGTAGTGTCCATGGTTTGAACCCTGATGCCTAACGAATAGTTAACATGGTGCTATGCGGGGATGAGCTTGAGAAGTTTGTTTACCTTCGTCGCTCAAGTCGAAATTTCCCTCTTTGACTATATCGAGGACGGCAGCCACAACCTTCTTGAAGAGAACAGCTTGCTCAAGCTTGCATTCAAACATGATTCAATAGAGATACGACTGTCAAATCGCCACTGCTTGTTGGCGCGGAGAACGCAACGTCGAGGGAACATCCGAGGCGCTCAACAGTTTTTCGCCGATGTCGCGCTCGCCAATCTGATCGATGAACCGCAGTAGGGTTATGTCCGGGATCGAACCAGGGATCTCCCGCATGAGAGTCACATCCGTTACCCTCGTGGCTAAAAGAGCGAAAGAAATTCAAGCATGAAAATGCCTGGCTATTTTGGGCGTTTCGATCGATTTGAACTAGTGGCTTTTCGCTATGTGAACCCAATTCAGTCATCTTCCACCATGGCTGACGTTGAACAACAACTTGAGGCTGAACACTTCGACTTCGGTAAGAAGAAGAAGAAGTCCAGTAAGGAGAAGAAGGTTAAGAAAGAGAAGAAGTCCAAGAGTTCTCATGAGGGCGAGGTAATCCTATAGATTTTCAGCGACCTACTCGTGATTATCACGAATCTGTTGACCCACTTCATCTGTAATGGTCAATGCTCAATCTATTGTTCCTCAGGATGCTTCATTCGAAAGAGGAGTAGTTTATCCCTATGAGCAGCTTCTGGCTCGTGTCCACGAGATGATCAACGAGAAGAACCCTGCTCTCGGCGGTAGCAAGAGAGCGATGAGGTTACCTCCTCCGAAGATCGAGCGGGTCGGTTCCAAGCGTGTATCGTTCGTCAACTTCGGCGAGATCTGCGTCAGAATGAACCGGTCCAAGGAGCACGTTCTACAGTTCTTCCTCTCCGAGTTGGGTACTACTGGCTCTCTTGCTGGTGACGGTCAGCTGATCCTGAAGGGGCGGTATATGGCGAAACATATTGAGTCATTATTGCGGAAATATTTGAGTGCTTATGTTACCTGTCCGATGTGCAAGTCGTTGAACACTGAGTTCGTGCGTGACCCTGCCACTCGCCTCTATGCTATGAAATGTAACAACTGTGGTGCATCTCGAACGGTGCACGCTATCAAGTCCGGTTTCCATGCGACTACTCGCGCTGACCGAAAGGCCGCGAAGCTCGCTAAGTAGTAGTTGACCACTGCTGCGGTATTATCTATTGTAAACTTTCTGTTTGGTAAACGGCACGGAAAGCACGGCTTTGGGGAATCTCTTGAGCACTGCGTCTCTTCACCCCAGGGAAAGTCCTCGTGCGAGTAGTAGAAAGTACTGCCAGTAGACTGGTTACCCCTGGTCATACTACTCTCGTGTGACCGGGGTTGTTGCAGCAGCAAAGTTATGCCGTGGGTTGTGCTTCTGCACAACTAACAGAATGAGGCTTACTCTTCCGCTGTCGTTCATACCCGTACAGATAGGCTACAGTAGATATGGAAACTTCTGTAGAATTTGCACACATTTTTCTCGATCGTCTTTGGTTTGAGTTGATAGTCAAAGGGCTAACCGTGATTAAAGATTAGAGATCCACTTGCTAGAATCTCTTATCAAAGTTGTATTCGTGCCCATGCGAACGGGTATTGGCCAACGTAGTTTTGCGAAGCAGATGTATTGCGTTGGAGTTTCCGGTCTCCGATTCGGGTGAAGACGAAAGTATTGCGAAGTTAGTCAGAATTAGAATTTCATCATTCTAACAGACACGCTCCTCGACTATTCCGCCATAAGGGAATGTTTAGCATCTGTCTATGGCAGTAGAGTACGGAACGTTTATTCGAGAAATCTCGAGATTATCGCCATAAGGGAATGTCTAATGTCTGTCTATGGCAGTAGAGTACGGAACGTTTATTCGAGAAATCTCGAGATTATCGCCATAAGGGAATGTCTAATGTCTGTCTATGGCAGTAGAGTACGGAACGTTTATTCGAGAAATCTCGAGATTATCGCCATAAGGGAATGTCTAGTGTCTGTCTATGGCAGTAGAGTACGGAACGTTTATTCGAGAAATCTCGAGATTATCGCCATAAGGGAATGTCTAGTGTCTGTCTGTGGCAGTAGAGTACGGAACGTTTATTCGAGAAATCTCGAGATTATTCCCTGTCGCCATGGGTTCACTCACATGCAAACGCCTAGAGCAATATGGCGTCCAGCTGAGTGAATTGAAAAAGGTTGCTTCCAGGATTCTATTGAACCATTGAATGGCGTCAACTCACTTGTTAGAATCCGCTGAACTGTGAGGCATGGATAGCGATCATGGCTGGTATCCAGGGGTCTCTTATATCCGCACAAAGACCACAACGCAAGGGATTATTAGAGTCGAACAACATAAAAACATCATTATGCTTCAGTGAGGTCATCATTGAAGTAGAGGTGCAGTACGGGAATATGCTCATCAGGATCGACATCGAGGCTCTTCAGCAACTGACAGCACACAAAGAGAGAATTAATGGGAAGATTCATTGACCACGTCTACAACTCACATTCGCCTCGTCAGGGACGCCGTTTTCCTCCAAGGTCTTCTCCATATCCAGCTTCCTGCCTAGTCGCTTCCATGTGTAGCTCAATGCGTGAAAATTGTAATCGTGGTACCTGACAGAACTGTGCCGAGTAAAGAGAATTTGGACTGTCCAACCGTGTAGCAATCTCTGCTAGAGTTTCCTCTATCGGGACTTCTAGTATGCATGTCTGTCCAATGAGGACGTTCAGGAGACCAATCTTCCGAGTTGCTGTGGCCAGGCTGCCAATATGGTATTGTGGATCGAGCCACCACCTAGCATGAGCTGTACTGCGCATGACTAATACTATACTCCTACGGAATATCAGTAGCCTCGTCTCGGTGGCTTGAGTCGGGGAGGGGAGTGGGGATGTGAAGGTAACGGCCAGTAGGACAGAATGGAACCTACGAAAGGGCGAGGCGATCGAGTCTACATTTATCTGACTTGGTTCACTCTCATATCGGAAAGCTGTGGGTCATTGAAGAGCTTCGGCGTCGGCAGTCCCTCGCTGTCCAGCTCGAACCAATGGCTTATGTCGGTGCCAGCCGCCTTGAGAATGGGTGTGCTGAGAGCCGACCTGTTGCTGGCCATGAGGTTGGTAAGGTCCAGTACCTATTGCAAAGAAGAGGAAGATACCACGAGCGACAACTGTAAGCGATTTACTCTGCCATGTACTGCTACCCAACAGTCATTGTTCTTGCTGTGGCTAGCCAGATCGGATGGTGTATAGAACCTCCGAGGAATGTACGATGGTGGCACATCCCCTTGACAGAAGACTTCCATGTTGTCTTTTAAAACAACTGACAAGCATGTCCATCAGGGAAACTCTTTCGAGGGAGCCCATCTCGATTGTCACTCGAAGCTTGCCAGCGAATCCTCTGCGAGAAGTGTTCTCGTGACAAGATTGTCTTGGTAGTCTTATTTAGGACCCTACTGATCCGCATATTCACGGTAATACCGCAACGAGAGTATTGACAACCATACATATCCAGCTTGCAATAGAAACAAGTCCGAAACGCTGTGGGCCAATGAATGCTACACTTCCACTGCTACTTCCCAACGGCAGAGGCAGCCAGTTTGGCCGTCTCCAATGTCGTCTGCTGGATCTACCTGTTCAAAGAACATTGTGCTTCTACATACTAATAGATGACGATCTCAAAAGGGTCTAGGGAAAGTTCTCACTTGGGTTCTTCGCGCAGCCACGTATACCGATTCGGGAGGACCCTTACGGAATGCTCCCGCCATCAATAGAAGCCGAGACAAGCTCGCATTAGCCACGTCATTGGCAGGCTCGGGAGTGCTGCTCAAAAAGAGGTAGATAACAGCTCTTGGAGAAGTCACTTTGGGCTGAGGACCGGGTGCGGCCGCCGCTACCTACTGCGACGGCGACGGCTTGCTGCAAATTGGCAAAAAAGCGCAATAGCGTTGAGGAACTCCTAGAGAGCAAGATTTGTTGACCTGAAGAAACAACAACTTGACAAGTTGTTGAAGGCGAACAAGTTGAACTTGTTCGCCTTCAACAGTGTGTTAGAACGTTTTACCTTCGTAATCACGGGAAGCTGTCTGCATAGGGTCGTTGGGGCGATTTACCCCTGAAGATTTCATGATAATTTTCAACTGAGGTATCGAATTTGCTTATCCGGTCAATTTGCGCCTGAGAAAACCTCGCCAGTCGAAGGCTGATTTATGAGGAGCTCGTCCTCGCACTGTGAAGACGTATGGCAAGCCGTTACGGCCCTCATCCGGTGCGTCGTATCGTGATGTCACAGGTTGTGGTGGAAGATTGGATTTCAACCACTGGCAGTGTTTGAAATCCAATCTTGTAATCCCAGTGCTACACTGGGTCGATACAGGTCCCGATGCAGTAAGTCGTTTTAATGACTCTTTTCGGGTATTCCAGGGATTTGAATATGAGGAAGTTGAATCTTGGAATTGCTGTTATCCGCATAGCATTGTGTTTCCTTTGATCGTCATGTTGCTTGAGTTGTTAGCTATAATTTGTTCGACATCGGGTCAATCGCTAGCGATTCAGTAGTGAGAGTTTGAGACCGGCGTAGTACTAGCCTCAGTTGGTCCGACCAACGTGGTCGTATAGGCCCATGGAGGAAAGAATGCGGATGCGGAGGACGATTAGTAGAGACCTGTAGTCGCCTAAGATGGATAAGTACATCGGTGTCGTAACCGTAGTCGGACAAACTATCGGGCCATAGTGGCCCGGCACCGAGTTCATGCCACTCCGCGGTCAACAAGGCGTAATCGGTATATTTAGAGGCCTTGATTGCATTGTGTTCCGTAAAGCGTTCCCCATTTTCCTCCGATGAGTTGTACCAGATGAATGAGCGGATTAGAGACATATCTTGTATGGTCGGCGAGTCACCCTATAAAAATATTTATCGGCCGCGGCATCACTCAGTGTTACTTCACCCACATGGAAAAGCCGTATGAAACCGAAACCGAAACACATACTGAAGTCTGGCCACGAGAAGTCAGTTATAGTCTAAATGCCCACCACCTTGTGCGATCCCCTCCACCACCATGAGTGCCATATGTCTTATTACGCATACTATTGGTGCGAGTGTTTGAAAATACTCCCGGACTGACCTCGGTTCGAGAACCATCTTTATGTCGTTTGCTTCCCAAGTTGTTTTCATCGTGAAAATGCCGTACATACTAAGCCCTCACAAAACTTGGTCAATGCTTATCCAGTTAGCTGCACTTCATAGAGGGCTCATGGATTGCTCTTGCAGGCAGGCCTCACCGTGATGGAGTATGGTGAGTAGCCGTTGCCCCCTCCGGAAGGAGCTCTATCCGGGTGCGACGAGACGGGGGTGAGGAAGATGTATCATCTGAATTACCCAGCTACTCTTCGTTTGAGCAATCTCATTAGTTTCGACAGCGACTTGCACTAGTGGGAAGGGTCGTGTTGAACTGGGGTGTTAGTCGACTGAGTAGCGGGAGATCTGACGATGGATCTATTTCGCCCAACATCGTGAGCCCAGTGAGCACGCCACGTTTCCTTAGCTCGAGCTCCTTCTGATAGCAAGATTTCGGGTGGATGAAGTTTACTCAATTTGAACTACTCAATTCATTGGCTGAAGTCCACCCCGCCGCTCACCTCGATCTCTCACGGAAGCAGCTTAGTTGTTAAACTGACTCTCTTGACTCAAGAGTCTTGAGAATTCTGCACAGCTACATACAGCCCTCGAGTCCGTAAACCGCGTTCGATATTACACTAGCAGACGCAACAACTTGCGAGTAATATCAATTAACATCTCTCATGATTACTCACAACAACATATTGACATGCGATTGGATAGATATTGCACTGCATGCAGAGTACCCTTGAATCTCCGTCTTCAAGAGTTAACAGCGGGATTCACTTTCTTGCTAGCCTCAACAACTCTGTTGCTGAACGGTTGACATCAGCACAGAGATTCTTGAATGTGAAGAATTCGCTAATCCCATACATCATACCTTCACAAAGTCTCTCTTGTAGTCTGACAGCATCTGCCTCCAGGAACCTTTCGTTTGTATGTAAGTCACGTGGGCTCACGAACTTTGAACGGGCACTCGCGTTCTCAGGGACGAGCATTGTCATATCGTTCATTTTCCGTGAGAGTTGATAACGTACTTCCAACATTGAGGACGCATCGAAGGCTTTCAGTGGATCAACATTGGATGACTCAGGGACACTTTTGAAGAAATGTTCGACCTGGCCCGAACTATAAGTGGTTAGACTCGAATTGTACCTGAAAGGATAAATGCGATCACGCGAATGACGGTGCTACTGTTAATTCATTACCAGGTGGCCACGAACCCATCTAGGTAACGACCTTTTCGACAACGAATCTCGTCAATCTCCGGCTGCCCTTCTCTATCGATGATAATGCCTAAGCCTTCCTTATCGGTAGAATAGAAGCAACGCACCGCGTAGTCCTCAAGCCTCATCGTAGAACTCGTTAGAGGGGGGAAGTCCTGTGAGATGAACCAGCTGAATTCGGAATGATTAGAACGACTATCAGGAACTCACATCCGCCGCCTTCTTCATTATCAATGTCTGCTCGTCGTATGATTCGTCAAAGATCAAACCTTTCATCCTAGCTCTGTCAACAGCCTTTTTGGCTTCTCGATGATATACGTCGCAAAGTTGCTCAAATGTTCGCTTTCCGAGAAGATCTCTAACAGTTGAACCAATAGCAGTTAGTTGGGCGATAATATCCACACCGCCCGCTGTGCTATGTTGCAATCTCTTCAGCTCGGCCGAGTCCCAGTTGTTCTTGGTGTTGGTCGCCAAGCCTATCAGTTTAGCGGATGCAGCAAGCTGATCAAGTTGAGGCTGGATTATCGATATGTCAATTCTCTGCAGTGGGTCGGAGTCCAAGTCCATAGCATTTCGGTGGAAATGGTAATTTCGATTGGCCGAGCCCTCAACTTCGTGATCGAGCAAAGCTGGGGCATCATCGAAACTAAAAATGGATATGAAGAGGCAACAGTTGTTGTTGAGATAGAGTCGCTCACTATTTGCTGATGATGCGCGGGCGAAGTTCGGCCTGTGGACAAGCCATTTTCTGCGTCTTCAGACCAGTGTTATTGTTCACGGAAATGCAGAGAAGGTCGAAATGATATCTATCCTGGTCAGGGTTGCCGAAGCAGTATTTGGCTCTGAATGGCTTAGCACTCAAGCTTAG
>NW_003214508.1:1218504-1221596 GCF_000006405.1 Perkinsus marinus ATCC 50983 | reverse complement strand
TGATCGTCGCTCAGTAGTAGCCAGCGAGCATTTGTGATATATTGCATGTGTTGTTAAAACTTGAGTGTTGGAGATTTCGAACTTAAAGACGGAAAGGTAAACTGGATTATTGAGAAAAAATTGAACTGTTCACTGACCCTATTGAGTTGCGAGTGGCAACATAGTCGAAGAAATATCCGCGACGTACAACTTTCCGTGCAACGCATGGCCTAAAGCACGCATACGAAACAGATGCTCAACTGAAGATCCGAATCAGAAATGATCCTCAAGTCGGTAATCCCAACGCACCGTTGTCGCAGGCAGTCGCTGAGAATCTACGATAGAGTGTCAGAGTGTATAGACAATCTATCGCTGCTGTAATTGACACTTAATGGTGGGTTAGACTCCAACGCACAAACGGGATGCTTGCCTCTTGACTCAAGCCTTGAGTGGTGAATGGGTGGAAGATGGGAAGGTGATAGAATAGGAGACTCATTTGACGAACCGTTCATGCCAATCTTATCTGCGGAAGATCGAGCAAAAAATAGAGGAAACGAGGTTGTAGGTAAGCTGAGTCAGCTCAGTTGACACAATTCAGGCTCGGAGGCGTGCCGATTCGGCCGGGAGACGACTTGTTGTAGAGTTCAGACCCGCGGGGCATCTGAGTGAGGGTTTCTTAGAGGACTTCGAATATAGTTTCCCGGCTAGCATGGCATGTCGAAGCGGACGGCATGGGGGCGGTCTGGGAGATCATCTTGAGAAGATGTATTCCCATACCTGCATTTGTTCCAAAAAGTGGTGATACACTAACCACTTTGTCAGACTTGAATGTTACAATGAGGGGAACTATCCAATCTATCTTCAATAATACGCGCTGAAAGATTGGAGCCAGGAACAAACTCCCAAAAGTGTGCCCACCGTATTCAACGGTTCACGTGTGCATGGTCTCCGTAGGCATGCACCAAACGAAGCCCGGCTATCTATGCGCATTGTTTACTGTATATCGGCTGCCCAGTACTGAGCCTCAGTAACTGATGAGCTCCCCAGCTCATTCCAAGGAAGTTCGTGCCCTGAATGATACATTCAAACTTGTTGATTCATTGGAACATCGCTGAATGCTATCGCCGGGCACTCATAGCTCTTACAAGAAGATTCGTAGTTTGTGTTCCTTGTTCATCCCGCGATGAATCTAGTCTATCTTCTTCTCCTCAGTATCGCGCAAGTAGAAGCTGAAGCTTCTCGGGCACAACTTGGTAGTAGGCCACAGCGCATACTTGCTGGCCCTTCGCACTCCTCCTCCCCGCCGAACTGTTTGAAGAATGCCAAGCCGAAGGACACGCCCTTCTGTGCCACTGTAAAAATCGATCTCGGACTGAAATGGTCGTCAATTTCGATACTCACTTCTTCGATGCGTTCGATCCCACTAAAACTGTTCTACTCGGACTTAGAGAACCTATGAATGACCCTAGAATTCCCAAACACGATGACTACTGTGAACGGTTCTATCTTAAGGTAGCATATTCTCGAACGAATGAGCTTCGAGTGGCCACCACTATACCAACAAAACTTTCGTAGACAAGACCATCCAATTGCAACCTCCACAATAGGACCCGTGATGTGAGAGTGACCTTCAGAAAAATCTGCCCCAATCACGTTTGCTACACCGTATGATTCTATTGGCACATTTCATACCATACTCAACTTTCCAAAATCGAGTCAGGCCACCAAGCAGAGTTGTAGTGAACTCGACAGTGGTATGAATAGATTCGTCCACATGTAATTTTCGGACCTTGAAGTTATTCGTTCCTTAGGATCGACAGCTGTTTTTCAATGGAGGATCAAGTATTATGTTGCCGATATGACAGTTTCAGACCTGATATTATTCGGCTGATTAATCCCAGTCAAAATTAATCTTTCTATCGCGTACTCCAACAATTTATCGTACTGCGGCAGTCTTGGAGTTGTGGCATAGGTGCCCCGCCTCATGGACTTGATTGTACTTAGACATATCTTGGTGTTGTGGCATAGGTGCCCCGCCTCATGGACTTGATTGTACTTAGACATATCTTGGTGTTGTGGCATAGGTGCCTCGCCTCATGGAACTGATTGTACTTAAACATATCTTGGAGTTGTGGCATAGGTGCCCCGCCTCATGGACTTGACTGTACTAAGACATATCTTGGTGTTGTGGCATAGGTGCCTCGCCTCATGGAACTGATTGTACTTAAACATATCTTGGAGTTGTGGCATAGGTGCCCCGCCTCATGGACTTGACTGTACTAAGACATATCTTGATGTTGTGGCATAGGTGCCCCGCCTGATTGAATCGATTGCACTAAGGCATATTTTGGTGTTGTGGAGTAGGTGCCCCGCCTAATGGACTTGATTGTACTGAGGCATGTCTTGGTGTTATGGCACGGAACTCATGGTACTTCTAGAAGATGCTAGCGGCGGTGTAGAAAATAGTACCGCACCGATTCCCACCCATAAAGGTCAAGGTTAGTGCTCCTAGTAATAGGCCAACAACAATCCCAGGTTGGGGAGATTCGTTCTGATCGGTATGGTGCAGTAAAGGTCGATTGATGGTCTAAGGTGGTGCGGAACAGCCTTTCATGCGATGCATTGCATACGTGATGAGACGACCACAAGACGTAGTCGGCCACTCACAAAATGGCAGCCTAGTCTCAAAGCTCATGCCAGCGGCCTCAGACCTTGAAGATCGATGGATCGAGATTTCAGCCTGGGAACATAACTGGACCCGTGGGCCACGAACCAGTACCATGCAGGCGCTGACATATAGGTTCGCGAGAGTTCCAAATTCCAGAGCGACACTCAACTCAAATGACTCGGGCCACTGAGGCTACCCAAAAGTTTCAGATCGTGAATGCTGAGCCGCGACGAACACAATGACTTTCAGAATCACATTGAAACAAAGTTACAGTAGTCGAACAAAGCTCCCAGGAAGGAGACTATCATGCGGCGAGACAAGATTGGATAGCCTGCATTGATTCGGGATTAATCACTCGGACCTCGCCTGTCTCATTGAATGAGGGCATCCTGACAGCCTCCGAATACTCGTCCGACGCTACGGCTTCGATCTTCTTTGAATTGTG
>NW_003214508.1:1192701-1218404 GCF_000006405.1 Perkinsus marinus ATCC 50983 | reverse complement strand
GCGAGCAGCCCTAAGAACATGCTCCCACCTCTACAGGGCACCCACTGAGGCAGAAACATGTAGAGACTGATAATCATGATAGGGAATACGTGAACCCGGACCAAGGGAGTATTCAGCTTGCTGGTGTTCCATTTGTATAGGCAATCATCTGCGTTCGCACAGCTCTTCGTCCGGCTCCGGACGGCTTTACCCCGTTTCTGAGCAGGTCGATCACGTGAGCAACACTGCCTTCTCTATGTTTCATCAAGACCAATACATAAGAACTTTTCGAGATAAATCGACTACAGCTCACTCTATGAGGGACATGATGTATATCATGACATCTCTTATTACCTGCAAAGTCCCTTGCCCACCTCTGGAGTGACCAGCACACAACAGCAACCACCCAGGTTGACCTAAGGGGTGCAGCAGCACACAATGAATGTGACGCCCATGCGCAAGATTGCATCATTACCACTGCCGGGAGGCTTCGGAAGAGGGTCGAAACTAGTCCAACACATAGACTCTAGGGAGTCGCGTAGCTCTTGCACTAGCTCTAGCTGAGACAACAGCACTGTAAAAGACAAATACCGATTCGTGTCGAGCACGCTGTTCGCATGGGAAGTATTGAGGACCATTCATATGCGGGGACCAACCCTAGCTCTCAAGTACATCGATAAATAAACTCGGCACAAAAGAGCAGGGCGTTTCATCGCACCAGATGAGATGGTGTAATCGCATTTGTAAAGACACCCCTTATGCCTTCCTCAAATATAACTTACGGTCCACTCATATGTGTCGGCGTCTGATCCGTAATCTGACGGTGGTGATGACGCAGGCGACATTCGGCAGGCTACTGGGACCGCTTGGAAGACCGATATGACTTCAACTTGCTGGACCAAGACCTGAGCTCAGACAAGAACCATATTAAACAATCCATCGACTTTATTGCTGACCAGCCACGCTGACTGCCCATCCTGAGCCTGCGTGCCAAGACAAGCTACTTGCTCCACTGGACCATACGCCGGTACCATGTGGGCCTTCGCCAGCGTCTCCGTCTCGCCTTCCGAATTGAGGCCGATAGCAAAGAGTCGAATAGACGTCTTTGATGAACTCTTCTGCCCTTGTAGTGTAGCGCATGCGTGCGTCGGCAAGGCTGGATGAACAAGGTGACCCAAAGACAGGCATTCCATTTCTACCATCGGCCTCATTGACGTCCACGGCTGACGCCTGCCACTTGAAATGTTGATCGCAGGACAACACCGAGAAGTCGATCCTGGGCCCAGAATCGGTGTCCTCTATCAGCGACATTGGACCGCTGTCGTGACCATGTGATAGGTGGAAGCGAACAATGCGAGGTACCTGTTTATGCATGAGACTAATCCTGAGTGGTCTTGTGTTACTCCACGATCCGCTGGGATCCCAAGAGCCGTCAAAAACTGGTCGTGGCGGATTCCGATGAGCTCCAGGGATGCCATCTCCTGGTATTCAGCCGCAACGATACACTTCTCTGTGACGGGGTCTACTACGGCCAGAAAAGTATCGGCTACAGCCAGAATGCAGTCGCGCCACCACCAAACTGCCAGCCAGACTTGATCGCGTCCACTTTGGATGAGCGGCAAGGACCAAACCATGATGTTCGAGCGCAGGTCGTAGAGGCAGAGGTAGCCGGCGTTGGTGATGCCCGCCATGTAGAGCCCATTGGGATCAGCAGAGAGGACGATAAACCTAAGACAGGTACTGAGTCATCTCGACAACCGCTTCGAACACTACCACTCATCCTCGGGAGGCACAAGTAGTCCTGTCTGTGTGGTTGGTAGCATTCTGCGTAGCTGGGAAGCAGAGTTGCCGAAGGTGTGGTAACTCATGCTAGCTATTCGCAGTTCAGTATCGAAATCCACATCCATGAGAATTCTCAACAATAAACTGAAGGACGACTTGACCTACCACTCAACTTCCTACCAGGTAATGTCCTCGGATTATATGTTCCGCTTCCTCAGCTAAGATCAGGGGTTTCCTTATTGCATTATCAAAAACCACTTCATAACTCTCTCCTTTTCATAGATACACGCAGTTAACTTTCTCACGGATTCTTCCACACGCGTTTTCAACGCAGTCAAGCGCAAATCCAATCCTCTTCCTTCTGAACTTATCGGCTTGAACGGAGCGTTCGTGTTCAAAAGGATGAATTGATTAATCAAACTCGACAGGAGGGTAATGGATATGCTTAACGCAAAAAGTAAGATCATACACTCCGACCTTGACCCCGACAAATAGGTGGGAGCAACAGCAGATGCCGACCCAGACTACCACTACTACCACCTGGGGCTTCCAAACATTAACGATACATGGACAGATGAATAGCAGACATAATCATCACCTAACATATGGCAATGATACCAGCAGCATTGTACACTACCGTCACATAGTATTACGGGACAGAAGGGAGCATCTAGCTCACTACACCCGAGTGAGAGCGCAAAGCAAAATCTTCAAATATTAAAAATTAGGATTGAAAAAAAACTGGCAAGTGAATAAAAACTCGAGAATAATACAGTGCCTCTAGCAAAGAATGCTGCTGCTGCTGCTCCTCACTTTCTCAGCAGCCGAACTGAGGTGGAGAAAAGCTGGGCCATCGGGCCACATGTACATGGGAATCAGAGATTAATCCCGATAAGGACCCCTGATGATGACGACGACTATCGGTGTTATTCAAATTACAAAAACTCTGACGGGGGGTTGCTGGTTCTTAACCTGCCAGCATTCCCAAACTAGTCCTCGTAAACGACGTCGATGGAGGCCCGTCTAAGATTATCCACAGACACGTTTGGGTAGAGCATCCCACGAAGCTGCAGAGCACGACAATAATCCACATAATTTTGAGTGCTCATAGTGAGGCCACAGCAAAGACTTGAAGCTGCTGCATAGGCTACTGCTGTAGGAGTTGTCGAGTCAGGCGTAGTATCGTAGAGCATGTATACCGGAGAGTTGTCACCACTAACCATATCATCGCTTCCCTCATAAGTAGACACACCCCAGGCAGTGAAGTCGCCACCAAGTGCCTCTGCACTAATCGTGAGCACAGTTTCTCGGACGTGCTTGGATGAGTTCTGCTGCTGTTGTTGTTGACCAGCTTCCTCCATGAGAGCTCGTTGATGAGGCAAGCGGCCGCCGCCATTGTTGTTCTTCTTCCCAGCCCCACGACCCGTACTGGCCTTCCTATACTGACGATTGTTCTTCTGAGAGCCGATCGGCGGAGTTTCCAACAGTGCTATACTATTGGTCACATAGTCCCTCTTGGCATGCTGCTGTTGTGGGCGTTGTCGGTGAAGCCCTTGGTTGCTACCAACCCGAGGGCGTTGTTTCCTCGCTGCATTATGAACATAAGGGCAGTTGTCACCCTTACGGCAGTGACCTTTGCTGTAGAACAGACACTCTTGTTGCTTGCATAACTCCACAGCCTCCATCCCAGTAACGTGTTGCAAGGGGCACTCGTCACTCCTACCACAGCGACCAGAGGACTGATAGGACCAGCAGAAACCACGTGGACCTCTGATAGAAGTAGTGGAGCTGTGCCTACGACGACCAACGCCACCGGACATAGCGAGGGGAGTGATATCCCCGACTGGTGATTGAGGATTGGCAGAGTCACCCCTACTGCTCAGTGAGGGAGGGCTTTTCTGAGACAAGTCCGATGGAGGGACAGGCAAAATGGCAGCGCCTTGGTTGACCATACACCGTAGACTGACAAAGACAACCTGACTACCCTATCACTACTGCTGTAACTATTTAGTAGTGCTACACTTCTACCAGTAGTAGCATCAACAGTAATCTTACTAACATAATCTTCAATACTACAACAAAAATTTCGAATAGAACTTTTGATAGTGCTACTACTACCTATAGTGATACTAATGCTACGACTTCCCATATTCCCACCACCATACGACCAGGAAATTCATACCACTTCAACCCGAAGTCTGATCTCTCGAGAAACACAGCATACTGAGCAAAACAAAATGCCAATTGTCATTATAAGCCTTGGAGAATCCCATGATAATAACTATCATCAGTTTTCAGGACCTGCGTTGCACAAGGCGGAATGGCGCATCATTCGTATCAAATCTAACAGTAGAATTAAATCATTCTCTGCGTTGACGACGGAGCTTCCTAAATGACCCCACCCTAAAACGCTAAAATTTGTCGGCATCAGCCTAACGTGACGACCGATACACGTGGAAGTAGAATAGATACGCTGTACATCACATGTTGTCTATCACAGATGACGCCTAGAATTGATCTCATGAAGATGATCAATAATATTAATACATGAGACTGATTTATCATCAAATCACCACTAATGATGAAATGATACCCACTGCCAGGGAGTTCGACTGCGGCCACATTCCGTTACTTAAATCCTATCTCAGCTAGACTACGTTCCTTATCCGGCAACCTCGACTCCGCTCGGCCAAAGAAGCAAGAGGATGCCTTAAGCTCAGAGAGCTGCTACCGCCCGATGTTGGAAACTGACAACACCCGACCGGCAATCCTCAGCCTCCATAGCCACATAGCGATGCAAATTTCTCAGAGTGAGCAACTGCTACTTGTAGTTGCAGATGATCCTCCCTCGTACCCAGGTAACCGTGAGGATGAGAGTACGACATTAGTGATAGGAAACCTGTGTGACAGTGAAGGCTATCTGAGAACTCAAGAGGTAATTAATGAAAATGTATTGGAGCAAAAGGACTAAGCCCAATGATGTCACGAAGTGTAGTATTCTCTAGTAATCGGTACCATACCATTACATCACTCCGTAGCAAAAATGAGACGACGGACACCCCTATCTATTAGAGGCATCCACAATGGTCCAAGGACTAGCAATAAGTTACCGCACCTTGGCGGACTAATGAAGCCTATGTAGACTTGAATAACATATCAGTTCCATAGGGAGTAGTAATAGTAGTACTAGTAGAGGAATAAGACTTGTCCCCGACAACGACAGTAGGCTCTTGTTCTTTGGCCAAGAAGTCTGTGCTTGTCGCGGACCTTATCGTTGTCTCCGCCTCCTCTTTGAGCAATGCTCGCACGAGAATAGCGACTATCTTCCGATGAGCCGAGTGGAGCCCATTTAACGTACCAGTGATAGTCATAACATATCCACCAACATCCATCTCGGCCTTGTCCATATCATTGTGGTGGGGGCGCTTCAGCTGAATGAAGGTTTCAGTCTCGTGCGAGATCCTTCTCATAGCGACCTCAGCCAAGATGATCTCATTGGCTTCAGCCTCTTTGAGAGGAAAGGAAATCGAGATTTTGGAGACTTCAATAGAAGGTAGCTGCTCACAGTGAGCAGAGGGCACCACGGCTGTAGGCGCATACGGGGACTGCGCTATCCGTGGCGATGAATACTCTATTTCCATTATCTTCATCATACCTGCCTTATCAGCCTGGATAGCATTTATGACCTCCTTACACACAATTCCCAATACACTCGGTAGACCTGCACATGCCTTACTGGACACTCTAATAATGTACTCATCGTTTTCGACGGCAATCGGAGCCCTAGGACAGATTGCCGAGCCCCCAGCATCCAACGCCGCGCAAAGAGCAGCGTCACTACCCAAACATATCAGAATGCCGTCCTCTTCACTTGCCGGAAAAAGGAAATTCTCGACAATGTCGCGACAAAGTGTACAAAGAGAATCCAAGCTCGACGATGCAACCATTAGCGCATGATAGCTGTTTTCAAGCACCATGCACGTCCCCGCGGAGAAGGCCAAAGCACACCCGGTCTGATCCTGGATCACCGCCTTACCCCGTGAGAGAGCGACAAATTGCGCATCCGATACGAGGAGCTTGAACCAATAAGGACCTTGGCAGAAAAGAGCAACACTCGCAGGATCTACCACAGTCGAGGACGGCAGTTTGAGCAGCTCCACTCCACTGAACGGGTCGGAATGATGAGAGTCTATGTAAGAAGAAGTCTCCGCCCTCGCCATGGTAATTATACAAGGCAAAAAACCTATCCACAAATTACGTGAATTCTTCACCTTTTCCCACTAAGCACAAAGAAGAGATGATCAGGTACGACGATTGTCTTGTAAGTGATACTACAATTCGATACAATTTTACTCAACTCAGTTAACGAGCTCATTTCTCAGATAAAACGGGGCGGTGAAAATTTCCGCAAGATCCCACCAGAGACGTGACGCAGAGTGACGACGTGCACGTGACGTGAAGTTCACGCCGTGAACCAAGGTTCCAAGACTAACTCACGATATGACGACATCAAACGTCACGAGCGTCTACAACATCACATCTCGCTGTTTTGCTGAGCTGGAACACATCGTCCAACGGTTAGCCTAGCCGAGCTTCCTAACCAAACCCCCCTAGACACTGACACTGACGATGATTTCGAATTCTAAGGCTAAACTGCTGATACTAAAACACTGCTTTCGGTCGCAACGCGTGACCACCACTGGTCGGTGGTAGTCTACCACCCACACAAGTTCAAAAGCGCGGCGACCCAGGATGACCCGAAATAGAACACTTTCCATTCTTCAACGGTGATGTTGGAAAGCAAAGCTAACAAACCGCCCGAATGAGCACATCAGTTTCTCCCCTCTTCCAACGCAATCTACACAGGAAGGTCACCAATTCCTTCACACAACTGCCAATGGTTGTTGATCAACAATAACACTTCAATAATACAGGTATTGGCTTGTTAAGCTCCACCACGCTTCCTTTGTGGAGATATGAGCCGTATGAATCCTCCTCTTGCCGTCGGAACTGCACGAATCAAACCATGACTTGAGAGTAATGGTAGTGGTAGCCGCTTTCGTAGACATATGCATCATCACTGATTTCACAACATATTCACAATGATGATTTCCATAATCAACATCATCGTGACAAAACCCTCGATTCAGTGATGGTCATAGCCAGGGAGGCAGCATCAACAACAGCAGCAGCAATAGGAGGAGGAGGAAGAAGAAGAAGGGAAACAGAACGGAACGTAGACGACGAAGATCAGGCAGAGCAATACTATGGGAGGCCACAAGGGGGATCATTTGCACTACTACTGTTACCACACCTCGGTCACAACAACTTTGATGATGAGAATCCCAACAATCCTCCATAGTGATAGTACAGCAGTTGCCACGAATACGGCAGCGACTGCATAAGTGCAGCTTACCCCCACAGAATGGCAATAACGACGACGATGATGATGATACAGGCTGCTCCACCTTCATAAGATATATTTCAAGTCACTCAAGACGAAATCAGTATAACCTCAGAATAGACTGAAGCTACTGAATGTAAACCAGACGGCAATAGGAGCATACTGCTCATGACGAAGATAGTAAGAGTAGCATGACAAACGGAACAGTACTCACTCTTGGGCTCAAACCAATACTCTAGTGATAAACCTTGAGCGAAATATCATCAAATTTACACCGCCGCACTCACTAAAGAGGTGGGTGCTGTTGTTGGGTGGTGGTAGCAGTAGTAGTAGCAGGATTAGCAGTGAGGAGTTCATCCAACGACGCTGACGTTGTGGACAATACTCCGGCACCACTAGGAGCTGAGGCCGCCTCAGGCACCACCGAACCAATAACAGATGAGGCCTCGCTGTTGAGCTCAAGGTTCCCCGCAAGAACATGTTGCTGCTGCTGCTGAGTCACCGGTGCTGCTGCTGCTGCCGCTACTCCAGATGGAATGGTCACCATCGGCGGTTGGTACGTAGAGGGTGGTTTGCTAGTGCTAGTAGTGCTATAGGAATCCGGAGCCGAATACAGACTCCTCCTCTCAGCAGGGGGTGAATGACTTGCACTTGGCGCTCTTCCCTGTTGAGAACCCGCTTCCGACAAGGTCGGTGATACCCTTCGCAACGAGTGGAAAACATCAACCATTTGCTGAGGTGCCTGCGTCCCCACTACATTCGGTAGAGAGGCGTTCCGTGACAACGAGGGTGGTGTACCAGTGTAGCTCACCGTGCGCGGCAACTTAGCACCCTGCGCCACCCAAGGGGACACTGTTGGAGGGACACTGCCCGACCTCGGTATTTGCGAACCAACACCACCACCACTGCTGCTAGCACCCACTGCAGCCGCACTCTGACGAGGCGGTGTACCGGGTGTGACAAGTGCCAAGGTGTCCCCTGATGGAGAGGAATGTTGGGCCGGAGGGGACTGTGATGGTAGCACCATACTAGTTGGATGATGTAACGGAGGAATGGTAGTAGTAAGAGCACCACCCGCCACACTGCTAGCTGCCGATGGCGGCCCAGCCGTCGCCGGAGCCGACAAACCGTACAGAGTCTTCTCCATCATATCCATCGCTTTAGCCGATTCTGCTTGTCGAGCTTGACGCTTTCGCTCCGCTTCCTAAACAAAAGACAATTCAATGAGCGTTCATTCATTCAATGAGCGCGGGTCTGCTACTACTACTGATACTAGGAGTAGGAGTACAAAATCTTACTATTAGGAGTATATCGAGCTATGTCCAGTAGATTTCTTACCAGTTTAGCCTTTAATTTCGCTTCTGCTCTCTTCGCCTCCCTCTCCTCAATCTTCTGTCTCCTCGTCTCCAATGAATCCACCAACAGCTGCCACGTCCGATCATCCATATTACCATCTACAGGGAGACTGTGGTACTCCTGAAAACCCTTAATTGCATCCACTGTGCCCGGACACATAACGCCCAGCTTCGGGAAAGCATTCAGCTTCACACTGGGAACTACCGCCGCCAGTGCTATCTGTACCCACGCCACGTCTTCCTCAGTAGGAGCATGACCATCGTTCAGCGGCGGAGGGATCTCCGGGAAAATTGGCACCTCTGACAACATCGTCGTAGAAGTAGGCCTACCGCTCGCCGTCGAATCAGCACCAGATTGGCCCGAGTCCGCCAACTCCGCATTAAGAACCTCCTTGTACAAATGCGGCACCACCTGCTCTAACCCCGCCCCCGAGACGGACTCGTTTGTAAGATGAGCCGTCGTCTCCAGCGTCAGAGGCACATACTTCGATAAACTAGCTTTCTTATTAATCTTCACCGACCCACTAACTCCACTCATAGACGGAACCTCAGCGTGTGAATGCCGTCCACTGACGCCCATCCCTGCATGAGAGGCGGGCCGAGGCGCTGGTGGCGGTTTGCCAGACCCTATCGCCACATGATTGCTCGGGGACACAACGTTGGCAGGCGTAGTGGGTGACGCTGCAGGCCCTTGGGCTGGTGGTCTCTCAGCTGCTTCAACCTCGACAGGCTCAACTGTAGCAGGAGCTGGTCGAGAAGGAACATTCACGGCCGTGGGAAGGTTACTCTCCAGAGGGGCCGGAGCCGTGGTCGTAGGGGTACGCGTGGGCACAGTCGCGGCAGCTGCCGCGTAAGTCTGCGGATTGATGGCCGCTTGCGGTTGAGCGAGCGGACCATTGTCCCTAGTCGCCCCCTCGGCTGCCTTCACTGCCGCTACTCCCTCTACAGCCACATCACCATCATTACTCACTGAAGTCGCCTCTGCCGTAGGAGCGAACTCCGACACTGTGACCGTCGAGCCATGGGGGGTCCTTGGGCGTGATAAGGGCGAGTCCGGTACCCTCGAGACCTGGCTCTCCCTCATCCTTGTAATCGGCGATGCCATCGATTCACCACCAGACTGCTTGGCAGCAGTAGTAGTAGAGGTGATGCTACTAGCGATCGCAGCAGCTACTGGTGCGGGCAAAGGAATTCCCTCTTCCAATGCTATCTGCTTGACCCTCATAAAAACAGCTTGTCGAATCTTCTGCACAAGTCGGTCTCGATTGACCTCGCGCCACACGAGGTTGTTCTCGAGCAACTCCTCAGCGATCGAGTCACAAGTGTCCTCATCCAGACTATACTCGAAGTTAATGCGCTGAAACCTGAGGGGAAACTGAATGCCAAAGTAGCAGCAATAGAACCTACTTGTCCGTCTCTGTTTCGATAAGCAGCACCACTTTAGTGACCCGGTCCGAGCCCAACTGGTGACGGCAAAATTGTTCAATCTCGGGAGGGAGGTGCACCGTGCCATCATGTGCCGCCACCGCTGCCATCACCTTCTCATTAGGCGGCCTCCTCGCCACGTCCCGACGTATCACAGCTTCCCCACCCGTTAGATTGGGGGAAGTGGCCGCCTCAATATGAGTAGTAGCCGATATAAGCTGAGGCGCCTCGCTCGAGTCGCTAGCAATGTCCTCCATACCAGCTGCTGGAGGGACCAACAACGGCTCCGTGACCACTGCCGCCGACACAGTCCGATCACTGAGAAAAGAAAGAAAATACTCCCAAAACAAACGACATGCAATAGCTTACTTGGGACCCAGCAGCCCCTCATTGGGCGTTCCGGGCTTCTGTCGGTCCACACCAGATGGGGTGTTCTTAACACTCTCAGTGTCGGCCTCCACTTCTGATGCTGCTATTGACGGCGACGGCTGCTCCGTGGAGCCCACTCCTTGCCGCTGCTGCTGCTGTTCTTGTTGTTGTTGAGAATCCTCCCTCTCCTCCTCACTTCTAGTCTCAGACTTGTGAATTACAGTAGACACGTCACTACGTCCAATACCCTCACCACTACCTCGAGGAGTGGTTGATGCCGAACGGTCCTCAGGAGCCGCCGTGACCACCACCACAGCTGGCTGGGCGACAACAGCTGGAGCATCATCACCACGGTTAGAGAGACCACGAGCTTTCCGCTGTCGATGCCCTTTCTCCTTAGAAGGGCTCTCATCATTAACCCCCTCATCACCGTCATCCTTAGTGGTCGATAGAGGCTCTAAAGTGGCCAACTCGTCACCATCATCCTTCTGGTCCCAATAAGGCATCGCTAGCAGCTCAGCTGCTGTGGGCCTCATCGCCGGTTCCTTCTGAATGCACTGCTCGATGATGCGCTTCAACTCCTTGTTCTGTATTCGCTCCAAACTGTCAGGCATCTCACCATTGATAACCTTCTTGTAGATTTGACCCGGAGTAGCACACTCAGCGTAGGGGAACCTCCTCGTGACCATTTCCAATAGACACATACCAAATGCATATATGTCAACTGGTGGACCGTACTTCTCCTCATACAACTCCGGTGCCATGAATTCAGGAGTACCAACAATAGAGGTAGCAACAGAGGCATGCTGCAGTGCAGTGGAAAGGCCGAGGTCGCCAATAAGAACCTTCCCGTCGCTACCATTGATAAAGATATTATCACACTTCAAATCCCGATGTATTACAGGCACCTTGAGCTGATTGTGCAAGTAGTTGATACCCTCTAGGATCTGCTTACACCACATCCGTATGACCTTAACCTTCAAGGGTCCATCCAAACGATTGATGTACTGTCGTAGAGAGCCGCCGTTAACGCGCTCTGTGATAAATACGACCTCCTCTTTCTTCTTGTTGATCCATGCATTGATAAAGGATATAATCCGATCGTGGTCAAGTGACTTGGCAATCTTAATCTCATCATCAATCCGTTTTCGCTCGTGCCTCGATAAATGCGCAAAGGAAATGACGTTCCAGGCGACCTCTCGACCAGTGTCGTTGTCGAACGCCAAATAAACCGTCTTATAACTTCCCGATCCCAATTTCCGATTAAACCGATGGAACCGCCCCTTAGGGCTCTTCTCCACTACACACTCCTGCCCAGATTGAGAACGTACCCGTCCAGCCACATGTGGTCCAGAACTACTGCTATCACTGCTGGAGCCCGAAGACTGACTAGAATGGTCTACGGAAATGTCATCATCTCCAGAGCCACCACCAGGCTTCTCATCCTCTGACGTAGTCTCATGCTCCTTTAAAGTCTTGGTCGGCATAATAGTAGAATGAGGTTCTTGTTGTTGATGTTACTTCTTCGCTAATAGTACTATTGATAATGATGAGAATCAGCAGCTTCTCGTAGAATGTTATTTTCCCGAACTGATACGGCGAGAATGTCAGTAAAAAGGCCGTATATGTTATACACAAGTTGGGCAGGTGACAACAACCAACGACTTCTGTCGATGGTCGTAAGGAACTTCCTAGATTCCAAGATTTGCAAGATTGCATATAAGGCTGATCAAGATTGCAAGATTTCACCGCTTTGGTGCGCATAAGCTCGGCTTCAGCGTAACTCATGCCAGGCAAATTAGCGGAAAACTTTCCCAACTTTGCGTATGCCGCGAAACTCATGTCTATGGTTCTCTCTCATGCGTTACTGCTTACCTCGTCGCTGGTGTGTGATCATCGGTTTCTGTTGATGTTCCTAGTCGAGGACTTTCCCTGTGGTAAAGGTCCATCTTAAGCGTCTTGCTCACTTGTGGCTTAGCGGTTCGCCAATCTCTCGTAACTGCAGCGGCATGTTCTGAATGCGTTGTGAAGTTGATGGTTGTTGTTGTAGTTTCAACGCTCATTTCACAGTAATGCAAGAATCTCATCAGCGTCTGCTCGAACAAGCCAAGGCCGCCCCTGACGACTTCTCGCGGGAGGCCGCTATTCTCAGCTCCAAGCCCGACTGGCAGTCGTAAGTCTACTACTGCTCGATTGCGATTAGATCTCAACTTTTGTCAGGCTTGAGAGCGCTGGTCAGATCCCTAAGGGTTCTGCCCAGTGGTTGGATCAGATTCACGGAACTTCCAGCAGTGCAGTGGTGACTCTCGCCCAGCGCAATGAGGAGGTAGGTTATTACGGTGTGTGACTTCGTAAGCAGTCATTTCCGTTGTCAGGTTTTGGTCGGCCTCCTTTCTGTTCTCAAGAGTGTTGAGGACATGCACGCTGTCCAGTACGCCCTAACTGTCATTTACGAGGCTACGTAAGCAAACAGTTGAGTCTGTAACTACAATTCATATCTATGTCATTTTAGTCGTTTTGATTGCTCCTTCTGGAACCTCCTTGTTGCCCTCGCTAGGAAGAACGACATGATGTTGCCCTTCACTCGTTTCCTCAGCTCTGACCGTGCTGCGGATGATTCCTATTCAAGCGACAAGGCTGTAAGTCACTTGGAATTGGTTGCTTTTAGACTATTCTTGCCTGTCAGCTCTACGTTTTGACTGACATCATGAGTCACGATGGTGGTCGAAAGTTCAATCCCCAGGAGGTACGTTTTTCCAACTCTCAGTCTGCCGCTCATTTTGTTGTGGTTTCAGGCCAAGATGATTGCCGATTCCGTTGCTGACGACAAGAACATGAAGTTCAAGGGTGTCAGTGACTTGGGGCGCCTCGATGCTTTCTGCAACCTCCTCAAGTTCGACGGTTTCCGCGCTGTTGTGTGGAACATCAGGAAGGTCCAGAAGTGCATCATGAACGCCATCTCTGGTGTTGAGTCTGCCGATCCCTTGGTCCTGTACCGTGGTGTCTTCTGCATCTGGTGTGTGAGCTTCAACAAGGAGCTTGTCTCTTCGTCAGTTGCGGATATGGGTGATGATATCGTTCAGGTAAGTCATAAGTTGGTTCGTAATTGCTCCTTAGGTGTGGTTTCTGGTCAGGCCCTGCTCTCGGTTGTTGCTAATTGCCGTGTTGAGAAGGTCATCCGCATGACTCTTGCCGTGTTGTCCAACTTCCTCGGTGACGACAAGATGTGCACTGCTATTGTGGAGAGTGGTATCATACACTATGTGCAGAACTTGGAGTACGAGAAGTGGCGCGATCAGGAGCTCTATGAGGACATCCGTAAGGTCGCTGCTATGATTGCCAGCGAGGTAGGTTGGACAGGTCATTCGCGTCTACATATCGTATTTTTAGGTCAGCACTCATACCAACTTTGAGCGTTATGAAAGGGAATTGCGAACCAACAAGCTCCGTTGGGGATTCATCCACTCGGAGAAGTTCTGGCTTGAGAACGCTGAGAAATTCGACAGGGAGCAGTTCGCTGCTGTTAAGGCTCTCGTTGCTCTGCTCAAGTCTGACTCCACCGACGACACTACTAAGGCCGTTGCTTGTCACGACATTGGCGAGTTTGCCCGTGTGTACCCAACTGGAAAACAGGTCTTGAACCGTTTCTCTGCTAAGCCGGCCGTGATGGCGCTTATGACTAGCAAGGACCGTGATGTAAGTCATTGGTGGTCATTGTTGTAGTTAATTGTTGTTGGTTTCAGGTCGCTCGCGAAGCCCTTCTTGCAACTCAGAAGCTCATGTTGAACAAGTGGCAGGCACTTCAGCAGGGCGCCTTGTAAAATGTTTATAGAGGTGGTTGTTGATGCCGTTGCTGTGACTGCAGTATTATCATCATCATTCCAACGTGCCTTTTTATCAAGTACAGTTGAGGAGTAGTAGTCCACAGTCACCCTGTCGTTGTTGCTGCGGCTGCTATCCGTCATGAGAAGCACTGTCGTTGTTGAGATAATTCTATCTGGTCGATTTGTCTGACTGCTCCAATATGCAGTGGAGGCTGTGGTGTTGTTCGTGCCTGTATCGGCTTTGAGATTCATCGTAGTGTTCTCGACATTAGTGCTGTGGAATATTTTCCCGTCCAAATGGTGTTGTCTGACGGCAGCCTCGCAGCTGTAGCATTGGTGATTATGTTGCTGTTGCTGATTATCCTCGAGCGACTGAGTTTCTTCTTCAACTATACCCTTTTGTGTTGAAGTTCGCGGAGTGATCAAATAGGTGTGGGATGAGGGTTGTCGGAAAATGGCTAGAATGGAACCAAGTGATGCAGGCTGTCACATGCACCTACTTCAGCGATGTCTGTCCCATCCCGAGTTGATGTGGAGCCTGTAACTGCTCTCTGGGAGGTGACAGTGAGTGGTATGTCCAGACAAGTTAGTCATAGACCAGCTAGTAATGATAAGGTAAGAAGGTTGTCGTCGGCAGTGGTGTGGCAGGTGGTATCTTCAGGTTGACCCGTAGTTGTCATGGTTTGATGCCACGTGAATCCTGACGGGGCTCTCCAACAGGGCCTGTGAGGGAGGATCTAGATGCGGTATGGCGGGAGAGGTTTCGATCATATTTGGCTTCGGGTCGTCTGGAATTCGGATGAGTCATTGCGTGTTCCGTCGTAGAATCGGTGGTTGTTTCTGGCCTATGTTTTTGTTGTCTCGAAAGCGCGTTCACTCACTAAATGAAATTCTGAAAGCGAGCTGGGTATGCTGGCACGAACTGGTTGTCGATACACGCTTCGTATGAATCATGTTGCATCACGGAAGATGCTCTACGATAGCCACCTCACACTTGACTAAGCATTAGGTAAGCTGCCAGATCCGTTAACGTGGTGTGAGGTGGTGAACCCTAGGAAGGTACTTGTGCTGTTTTGGGTTCCTCATATCGGGTATTCCTAAACACATAATGCGGAGAGATAGGAAAGTTATCGCTCAGTCTAAGAGGGTCAGTCATGGCAACCAGTGTTATGACAGAGTCGCCCAGAGAACGTCGCTTCGCTAGGAAGAATTATAGAGAATTCGCGGAGACAACTGGGAGCTAATACATTGCAGGAATGTACATCCACTGGGGACAATATTGGAAGTTACCTAAGAATATAAACTCGGCTTGTGAAAAGGTGGAGAGAGTGTCGCCTTTGAACTAGGGCTCCACTCACAGCACCTTCTATACCTGAACTCCCTTGCTTTTGCAGGTATCATATACTGTATGTTGTCTTATCCACGGGCCATCCTGACCAAAGCTGATGATGGCTCGAGTGAACGAGGCAGGGAGGCCTCATTGCTCGTAGAGGCTCTTAGCTCGGACCATCAATGAGTGCAGGTCACAGCTCGAGCGGGGGTGTAGCTGTTACACCGAAAGGCAGGGTGCCTCATCCCGTCCAGGAGGCCGCCGAGCCAGATAGTCTCGATGCCGTGGTTGGAGCGGCTCTGGCAGCAGTAGCCAGGTATGCGGAGTTCGCCCTTAGGCTGCATTTGCGAGGATGGCGGTGATAAATCGGATGCGGATGGCTTAGAGCTAACAAGGCCTCTTGGAGAGAGATGGCAGTGGAGAGACCATCAGCAGGTCCCGATCACACAATCGGCTGTCCCCATGGATCTAACCAGTGCTGTTCCCGAGGATATTCCTGCTTTGTAGTATTAACTGCCCTTGTCCTGATTGCAGATCCGCTTCGGTCAGTTGTTCGGACTCCTGGAGTATTCTAAGGGGGAATGGGGCTAGTCGGGCGTGGTGGCCTTGGCTCTTTGTCTGGTGAGAGGCACCCTACAGTAGACTCGTCGCTCCCAGATCGGCTTGCTGCACGGTATCTCTGATATCAGGCGTTTGCGTAGTATTGGCCTCTGTGTACTGTGTGCCTCTACCCCATGATCAGTATGGAGTGTTTACTGTCGTTTCCAAGGCTGACTGCTGTAGTTTGTTCATCGGTGGCAATGGTGGAGTCAGGCGTTGTTGTCCTACACTATGCGCCTTACAGCCGACCTCATAGAGCAGAGCGGGGAGCAAATGATCACCCCAGCTGGTGATAGGGCTCTGGTCCTACGTGGGTAGGAAGCACCAGCTTAGATCGTTGCTGGTCTCAATGGTGGTTTCAGATTGAAGATTCCTGTGATGGAGAATCTGAGTGCTACTAAGGACCATTACGACTGTCTGGATTTGACGGACAATGATATAGCGAAGATACCGAATGAGAGCGCGCCCCTAATGCGGCTACGTACTCTGGTAGTAGTAGTAGTAGTAGTAGTAGTAGTAGTAGTAATAGGGTCTCCTGCTGTGTGCGAAGCCACATGTGCTTAGATGCTGGCCAACAACCGCATCACCCGCATAGGCTCCACGTGCTTTGAAAACATGCCTAATCTGACCAGTGTGGTCCTCACGAACAACCGCATAGAAAAGCTGCGGGACCTCTACCCCTTGGCCCAGTGTAAGTCGCCTCGTCACTGCTGTCGTTTGAGTCCTGGCTTTAGTACGGCATTTGGAGCGCCTCACTGTGTTGGACAACGAAGTTTGCAATGCACAGCATTACCGACTTTTCCTCATACACATACTGCCTAAGACCGTACGGTTCATAGATTTCTCTAGGGTGAAGGATAAGGTAATGAGGCCGGTCTCGGGTGGTCCGCAGTGATGGGGGTAGGAGCGCGAGGCGGCAGCGAAACTGTTCGGTGGCCCAGAGGGGGAGAAATTCCTTCTTAAAATCGCCCCTAAGCTTACCCAAGATGAGGAGGGCAAGGCGGAGGCAAACGGCAAGGAGAATATCCCGAATGGTAGTAGGGGGTAGAAGGGTAGTCCAGCAGCCTAGTGCTGGTACGCTAAGGTACGGCTGCTGCTGATAAGGGGTTACTCCTATCTCACATTAAAGAGGCTATTGAGGCGGCGTCGTCGATGGAAGAGGTCACTCAGTTGGAGAAAGCCCTAAGGACAGGTTGTGCATGGCTTCTTGGGTACGTCTATCGTATCGTGGGTTTGCTCAGGAGAGATCCCTCCCGAGATCGAGGCACGGCTTGCTCCCTCCTCCTCCACTTCGACGGCCGGTAAAGACGTTTAATAATGTTCTGTTGCG
Organism: Perkinsus marinus ATCC 50983; assembly: GCF_000006405.1. Classification (NCBI taxonomy): domain Eukaryota; phylum Perkinsozoa; order Perkinsida; family Perkinsidae; genus Perkinsus; species Perkinsus marinus. The sequence goes on along the minus strand of NW_003214508.1, from coordinate 1,201,006 downwards.
GCATCGTCGGCTGGCCCCTGGGGGCTGAGGGCACTTGAGTTGGCAAGGCTCGAGGGGTCTGATTTTAGATCTTTTCGTGACTGTCGCTTATAATGTCACCGCCACTTCCTGGCTGGGATGACCCTGCATCAAGCACCGAGACGGCGCCTCAGCCCGGTCCTCCTCCAGCTGATTACAATGGGCAACGTCGAGAAAGCAGCTCTGGTGGTAGAGACCGCGGTAGGCATCGCAGCAACTCACGTGGGAGGAGTCGGGGTTCTGCCCGGGAGAGTCGGAGGCGTTCAAGGTGAGGCGGGTGCTGGTCATGTCATACCAAACCTTGACGAGATCAGATCCAGAGACCGCGGCACCCGACGTCGCCGCGCAAGGTCTGGATCGTCCTCGGGCTCTGAGAGCTCGCGAAGTTCGAGATCACGGTCCCGATCGAGACGGAGGCACGCGAGGAAAAGCGGCTGGGATGATGAGACGGAACAGCCCGGAGCTAAACACAGCAACTTTAGTACTGCCAGGGAACCGCTGCAGGAGACGGGTTATATATCGGTCAGGCTCGGCCCCTCCGGATGGTTCCATAGACCCCCAACAGCTCCTCTTGCAGCAAGCAATGCAGCCTGGTGGCGCGGGGGCTAATAAGAAGGCGAAGGAGGTAAACTGTGAGTCTGTTTGCCTGCCTTGCGATGTCATTGTTGGGATATATGCTCGCTTTCCTCAGCCGGGAGTTTGCTGACGAATTCGAGGAATCTATATGCGGATCCGGGTAGAAATGTTTCAGAAATTAATAGGAATTTCTCCAAAATTTCCTCGAAATCTTCATATTGTCTCCAACACACGTAGTTGATCATGTGCATATTTTCCCCCACTGTCTCTTGATCTTAGTTGTATGTGGGTAACCTAGCTCAAGGACAGGCGAACCAGGCCAACATACGGGCATTCTTCAACAACGCCTTATCGGCTCTACCAGAATACCAGCAGAAGTGAGCTTAAGTCGGCCAGTGACTTATTTGAGTTTAATTTCTCTCAGGTACGCTGCTCTATTGCCGACTGGTGCGGTGAGAGAAGTGAGGATGTCAGCGGAGGGCATGTACGCCTTCGTGGAGTTCGCCTCAGAGGAAATCGCCGTCACATGTTTGGAACTGGATAAGGCCGAGTTTCTTGGTAGTAGAGGATGACCTTGGAGAGAGTGCACGTCAATGGTGTGGTAATAGGACGACCAATGAAGATCGGTCGGCCCACGGGGCTAATATTACCGGGCCCTGCCCCGCCCCCGATGGACGTCAGCGTTCTGCGTAACCAGGGTTTCCTACCTAGTAAGGACTTCTACTCCCATGAGCGATGCCATGTGTTACCCTTCAGCTAAGGCGATGCCGACAAACCCTTCGCAGAACCGGAAGCAGCGCGAGCTCTACGTTGGGAATCTCGCGGTAAGGCAGTTGCTGCTTCCAGAGTGATGGACTGATAAGATTACCCTTGTGTTAGATTGGCGTGGTGACACCGCAAGTCCTTCACGAGTTATTCGAGCCAGCCTGTAAAGTGCTCCCGGATTACGACCCAGCTTTGGGGCCACCGGTGTTGCAAGCGGAAATCAGAGGCGATGGGAGGTAGTGCTTACTCGAAGGTTGATGGTGGAAGGCTGTGGTGGTCTCAGATTCGCCTTTGTGGAGTTCCAAAACGACCGACTAGCAACAGCCGCCTTGAGCATTTTCAACGGGGTAAGCATGGGGGAGGCGAGCTGGAGGAGATTCTTTGTTGTTTTCCTCGCTTAGATGGAAGTACTTGGGCGGCGTTTGATCGTGAGCCGACCCCAAGGCTTTGTGGAGGGCGGCTCACCCGCTGGTTTGCCGGCTCCGACTGGCCAGCAACAACAATGGAATGCCATGCCTCAACAAGCCATCGGGGGTTGGGGAATGACCACGACGGGTCAGGGTTGGGGTGGGGCTCAGCAGATGCAACAACATCAGTCCTGGGGCCCTGGAGGTCACTTGGATAACGCCAACACTATGCCGCTACAGAACCCACGGAATTTCGGAGGCCAGAGTGATGGTCAAGACGCGGCAGCCCGAGCTGGGGCGGAGGCGGCTCAGGCGCTCTTGGGGGGTGGTAGCCAGCAGCGAGGAGGGTGGTGACCTCGACAAGGACGTTTAGAAGGACCTTGGGTCGTGGCCGCCACGGTAGTATCAACACCGACAACACCATTATCTTTCGAGAGATAAGAGCAATGTTTGGTTGTCTAGGGTGTTGGAGGGTCTGGGGATTTGTTTCAGATTGATAGGATTGTGGTGGGTTTGGTTCAGCTAAATGGATAACTCGGTTGCGAATGCGTGCTGGTTCATTTTTTGACCACATTTGTTGAGTAGTGTCGGCTGGCCCAAATCCGGGAAGCAGCTGTGTAGGTATACATGTGGTCAGGAAAGTGGCAGGCAGAGACTTCAAAAAGTCTCCTATAGGGATCGGTGAGCTTCTCCCGGGGGAATGGCAAGAGCGTCCATTGTGGTGTGCAGATACTCGACTCCGGGCCAGTACGCCGAGATGTAAGATTACATCAACATGTGCGAACTAGCTGTGCTTGTCGGCAAGGCTCATGATGTACATCTTTTTGCGGCAAGGTGTCGCAGATACTATCAGGTTAGTCACTTATACCATACACTTGGAGTGGGGATAGTATTCATCATGATAACATCGGCAGCATCGAAACTATTTACTGACCGTAGGTGCTTAGTACAGTGTGTGTCAGTTGGATGTAGGAAGTAACGCAATAATCTCAGTTCGGGTAAGGTGTACTTACCGAATTGGAGTACCGTTGATAGTTCAGGTTATAGCATTTCAATAATGCTTCCCGTCGGGAAGGTCACGAGACGGAAACCGATGATCGTGAGATACACGAGAAAAACCCACTTTCATGCAAAGTTCAAGTTGATCTAATAGTATCTGATTAGCTAATTGACAATTAGTAATTGTGGTGCTGATCTGGTTCTTGACAGACGTGATTGTTATTTGTTGAAATGTTGAACCCAGCGTGCAAGTGGAACAGAAATCTCATTAGGATATATCAGCATCGATAAGGGAATGTTCTAGTGGGATGGTTGATAGCAGTTGCCAGCTACAAGAGCTCCCTTGTACGTAGGAATATTTTAACAAATGACCCCCCCCGATTCTGCTACCGAGAGAAAAGCTGAGGGTCTTACCGAGAAGGAGATCGAAGATCGGTTGCGCCCGATCAAGTCTATCAGGAACTATACACGGGGTAATAGTGGTACCGAAGTCCAGCGGCTCGACTCGTTATTCCTATGCTGCCTCATGGCTCCTGTCAACATTATGCATGCCATTGCAATCGTGGACTTCAAGAGAGAGGTTCAGCAGAGATATGAGCCTCCCATGACGGACCGTATCAACGATACCCGATATCCACGATGCCCAGATGCACGGATGGATCTCAGTTCGGCGACTATGAGGGAGTGTACACTCCTCCCTGAGATCGTTAGGCATGAGTGCGTGGTAGCTACTGCCGATGGTGGTGAAAAGCTCGATTGTCCTACTCCTGCGATTACGGTATTCACAGAGTTCGCTGTGCGGATGCTTGGGAAGTCTCTGGCTGAGCTTGGGCTCATTGTGCGACTCCGTTTGAAGGCGTTATTGGATCATACAGATTATGGCAACAATGCAATTGTAGAGAGGTGGGAATTCATCGGTGTTCTCAAGGACTGGATACGGGGATTTCCTAATTTACACGATCAACAAGTGCCCGATGATGCCAAAATCCTGCAGTATTTCCCCTACAGGGAATGGGCGGATTTGGGAACAAAACGACCCGCCGGTCAGGAATTACGTGGGACTTATCAGTTTCAACATGAGATGATGGCATATGACTTGGGGCGGCTGCAATACATTCCGGACTATTTGCTGAGTCACATCATCGTTCAAGGTCGGAGTAAGGCATTAACTTACCATGCGATTCAGAACAAAGTTTGGACGAGGATATTTGAGTTGGTTTTTGAGCCGGGTAACCAGGAGATTATGGCTTGTTATGATGCGTGGAGGGAGCGTGCATCATCTGAGGAAGTGCTAAATGCACGGTCAGGGTGCAACACTATATTCGAGCCGTTATTTTCTATTGATGCGGGTGCCTACCGATCCTATTGTAAATGTGGCAGAGATAACCCTGGGAACGTGATGGAGTCGTTGACGGGCTTCGTTCTGTGGGACTTGAATGATGCAACGACGGTTTGGATACTTCTTCTGATGGCTATCAAGTGCTCTTGCCCAGAACTGAATACTACGCTTCCCAGAGTTATCCAGAGTATTGAGGCCATGGGAAGGGCAGCATCATCAGCGCCTATGGGCTCTGAAGTGGCGTATTCTTTACGGGAGCCATCTTCAGGTCGTGATATGTATTGGAGGGGTTTTGTGGAAAATTTGGCATTCTTGGTTGGTAAGGGGGCACTGCGCTCGGAATATTCTCCATGGCTCAAGCTGATGATGCGGAGTCTACCTATGAAAAACGAGGATTACAGCTACACCATGCGATCCACCCCCAGTAGATTGGGTGGGCTCGTACGAAAGAAGTCGAATAGTACTAAGAAGGCCGACAAACAGCGTCGAAATAAGAATGTGAAGCTAAAGAAGATGAAACAAACATGGATCACAGCTAAGATGGGAACATCACGCAGCGTAAGCAATCCAGTTCATGCGCGTTCATTTTTCTACGCTGCCTCTCTATCTTAGTTGTATGTGGGTAACCTAGCTTTAGGACAGGCGAACCAGGCCAACATACGGACATTCTTCAACAATGCCTTATCGGCTCTACCAGAATATCAACAGAAGTGAGCTCGAATCCGCCAGTGACTTATTCGAGTTTAATTCCCCTCAGGTACGCTGCTCTGTTGCCGACTGGTGCGGTGAGAGAAGTGAGGATGTCAGCGGAGGGCATGTCCGCCTTTGTGGAGTTCGCCTCAGAGGAAATCGCCGTCACATGTTTGGAACTGGATAAGGCCGAGTTCCTTGGTAGTAGAGGATGACCTTGGAGAGAGTGTACGCCAGTGGTGTGGTACTAGGACGACCAATAGAAATCAGTCGGCCCGCGGGGCTAGTACTACCGGGCCCTGCCCCGCCTCCGATGGACGTCAGCGTTCTGCGTAACCAGGGTTTCCTACCTAGTAAGGATTTCTACTGCCATGAGCGATGCCATGTGTTACCCTTCAGTCAAGGCGATGCCGACGAAACCTTCGCAGAACCGGAAGCAGCGCGAGCTCTACGTTGGGAATCTCGCGGTAAGGCAGTTGCCGCTTCCAAAGTGATGGATTGATAAGATTACCCTTGTTGTGTTAGATTGGCGTGGTGACACCGCAAGTCCTTCATGAGTTATTCGAGCCAGCCTGTAAAGTGCTCCCGGATTACGACCCAGCTTTGGGGCCACCGGTGTTGCAAGCGGAAATCAGAGGCGATGGGAGGTAGTGCTTACTCGAAGGTTGATGGTGGAAGGCTGTGGTGGTCTCAGATTCGCCTTTGTGGAGTTCCAAAACGACCGACTAGCAACAGCCGCCTTGAGCATCTTCAACGGGGTAAGCATGGGGGCGGGCGACCTGGAGGAAATTCTTTGTTATTTTTCTCATTTAGATGGAAGTACTTGGGCGGCGTTTGATCGTGAGCCGACCCCAAGGCTTTGTGGAGGGCGGCTCACCCGCTGGTTTCCCGGCTCCGACTGGCCAGCAACAACAATGGAATGCCATGCCTCAACAAGCCATCGGGGGTTGGGGAATGACCCCGACGGGCCAGGGTTGGGGTGGGGCTCAGCAGATGCAACAACACCAGTCCTGGGGCCCTGAAGGTTACTCGGATAACGCCAATACTATGCTTCAACAAGCCATCGGGGGTTGGGGAACGACCACGACGGGCCAGGGTTGGGGTGGGGCTCAGCAGATGCAACAACACCAGTCCTGGGGCCGTGAAGGTTACTCGGATAACGCCAACACTATGCCTCAACAAGCCATCGGGGGTTGGGGAGTGACCACGACGGGCCAGGGTTGGGGTGGGGCTCAGCAGATGCAACAACACCAGTCCTGGGGCCCTGGAGGTTACCCGGATAACGCCAACATTATGCCGCTACAGTTCCCACGGAATCTCGGAGGTCAGAGTGATGGTCAAGGCGCGGCCGGCAGCCCGAGCTGGGGCGGAGGCGGCTCGGGCGGTCTTGGGAGGTGGTAACCAGCAGCGAGGAGGGTGGAGGTTTAGAAGGAACTTGGTCGCGGCCGCCACGGTAGTACCAACATCGACAACACCATTATCTTTCGAGAGATAAGAGCAATGTTTGGTTATCTAGGGTGTTGGAGGGTCTGGGGATTTCTTTCAGATTGATAGCATTGTGGTGGGTTTGGTTCAGCTAAATGAATAACTCGGTTGCGCATGCGTGCTGGTTCATTTTTTGACCACATTTGTTGAGTAGTGTCGGCTGGCCCAAACCCGGGAAGCAGCTGTGTAGGTATACATGTGGTCAGGGAAGTGGCAGGCAGAGACTTTCAAAAAGTCTCCTATATGGAGCGGTGAACTCCTCCCGGGGGTTTGGCACGAGCGTCCATTGTGGTGTGCAGATACTCGACTCCGGGCCAGTACGCCGAGATGTAAGATCACATCATCATGTGCGAACTAGCTGTGCTTGTCGGGAAGGCCCATGATGTTTTGCGGCAAGGTGTCGCAGATACTATCAGGTTAGTCACTTATACCATACACTTGGGGTGGGGATAATATTCATCATGATAACATCGGCAACATCGAAACTATTTACTGACCGTAGGTGCTCAGTACAGTGCGTGTCAGTTGGATGTAGGAAATAACGCAATAATCTCAGCTCGGGTAAGGTGTACTTACCGAATTGAAGTACCGCTGATAGTTCAGATCATAGCATTTCAATAATGCTTCCCGTCGGGAAGGTCACGAGACGGAAACTGATGATCGTGAGATACACGAGAAATCTACTTTCATGCAAAGTTCAAGTTGATCTAGTAGTATCTGAATAGCTAATTGTCGTGCTGATCTGGTTCTTGACAGACGTGATTGTTCTTTGTTGCAATGTTGAACCCAGCGTGCAAGTGGAATAGAAAACTCATTAGGATATATCAGCATCGACAAGGGAATGTTCCAAAGGGATGGTTGGTAGCAGTTGCCAGCTGCAAGAGCTCCCTTGTACGTAGGAATATTTTAACAAATGACTCCCCCCGATTCTGCTACCGAGAGAAAAACTGTGGTTCTTACCGAGAAGGAGATCGAAGATCGGTTGCGCCCGATCAAGTCTATCAGGAACTATACACGGGGTAATAGTGGTACCGAAGTCCAGCGGCTCGCCTCGTTATTCCTATGCTGCCTCACGGCTCCTGTCAACATTATGCATGCCATAGCAATCGTTGACTTCAAGAGAGAGGTTCAGCAGAAATATGAGCCTCCCATGACTGACCGTATCAACGATACCCGATATCCACGATGCCCAGATGCACGGATGGATCTCGGTTCGGCGACTATGAGGGAGTGTACACTCCTCCCTGAGATCGTTAGGCATGAGTGCTTGGTAGCTACTGCCGATGGTGGTGAAAAGCTCGATTGTCCTACCCCTGCGCTCACGGTATTCACAGAGTTCGTTGTGCGGATGCTGGGGAAGTCTGTGGCTGAGCTTGGGCTCATTGTGCGACTCCGTTTGAAGGCGTTATTGGATCATACAGATTATGTCAACAATGCAATTGTAGAGCGGTGGGAATTCATCGGTGTTCTCAAGGACTGGATACGGGGATTTCATGAATTACACGATCAACAAGTGCCCGATGATGCCAAAATTCTGCGGTATTTCCCCTATAGGGAATGGGCGGATTTGGGAACAGAACGACCCGCCGGTCAGGAAGTACGTGGGACTTATCAGTTTCAACATGAGATGATGGCATATGATTTCGAATTGGTTTTTGAGCCGGGTAACCAAGAGTTTACGGCTTGTTATGATGCGTGGAGGGAACGTGCATCATCTGAAGAGGTGCCAAATTCACGCTCAGGGTGCAACACTACATTCGAGCCGTTATTTTCTCTTGATGCGGGTGCCTACCGAGCCTATTGTAAATGTGGCAGAGATAACCCTGGGAACGTGATGGAGTCGTTGACGGGCTTCGTTCTGTGGGACTTGAGTGATGCAACGACGGTTTGGGTACTTCTTCTGATGGCTATCAAGTGCTCTTGCCCAGAACTGAATACTACGCTTCCCAGAGTTATCCAGAGTATTGAGGCCATGGGAAGGGCAGCATCATCAGCGCCTATGGGCTCTGAAGTGGCGTATTCTTTA
>NW_003214508.1:1185580-1192601 GCF_000006405.1 Perkinsus marinus ATCC 50983 | reverse complement strand
TGACACCGCAAGTCCTTCATGAGTATCGAGCCAGCCTGTAAAGTGCTCCCGGATACGACACAGCTTTGGGACCACCGGTGTTGCAAGCGGAAATCAGAGGCGATGGGAGGTAGTGCTTACTCGAAGGTTGATGGTGGAAGGCTGTGGTGGTCTCAGATTCGCCTTTGTGGAGTTCCAAAACGACCGACTAGCCACAGCCGCCTTGAGCATTTTCAACGGGGTAAGCATGGGGGAGGCGAGCTGGAGGAGATTCTTTGTTGTTTTCCTCGCTTAGATGGAAGTACTTGGGCGGCGTTTGATCGTGAGCCGACCCCAAGGCTTTGTGGAGGGCGGCTCACCCGCTGGCTTGCCGGCTCCGACTGGCCAGCAACAACAATGGAATGCCATGCCTCAACAAGCCATCGGGGGTTGGGGAATGACCCCGACGGGCCAGGGTTGGGGTGGGGCTCAGCAGATGCAACAACATCAGTCCTGGGGCCCTGGAGGTCACTTGGATAACGCCAACACTATGCCGCTACAGTTCCCACGGAATCTCGGAGGTCAGAGTGATGGTCAAGACGCGGCAGCCCGAGCTGGGGCGGAGGCGGCTCAGGCGCTCTTGGGGGGTGGTAGCCAGCAGCGAGGAGGGTGGTGACCTCGACAAGGACGTTTAGAAGGACCTCGGGTCGTGGCCGCCACGGTAGTATCAACACCGACAACACCATTATTTTTCGAGAGATAAGAGCAATGTTTGGTTATCTAGGGTGTTGGAGGGTCTGGGGATTTCTTTCAGATTGATAGCATTGTTGTGGGTTTGGTTCAGCTAAATGGATAACTCGGTTGCGCATGCGTGCTGGTTCATTTTTTGACCACATTTGTTGAGTAGTGTCGGCTGGCCCAAATCCGGAATAACTGATAGCAAGCTCCGAAGTTGTGGCCTGGAATAGGCTGTGTGAGTTGGGCATCTGAAGGGCATGGGAAATGCCCTTCTAAAGGCTAGACAGTGGAGTCATAACCTATCACGGTGACGGAAAGGAATGGGTGTAATGAATGGAACTGATCGTCGCGACATTGCTTGGGTGGGAAGGGCAAGATCCTCAGTAGAAAGTCAGTGTTCTGGAGTGGAGATAGACTTGTTGTGTATGGGCCGGGTCTTACACTTTAGTTTCAAACGGGCACATTTCTTTTGCCCCTTGAGGATTTGGTACACTCTTTTGATGGGTATTGTGATGGTCGTCGGTGCCCGTCATTTTGACGAGATAGTGCTAGCTTTCTTGGCATTGCCTCGACAACTATTACCCTCCATCGTCTCCCCTACGGCCCTATTCTTCCACAACGATGCCCTCCCCTATCTCCGCCTTGGATTATGTTAAACTTCAGCTAAGAAGCAATCTTAAAGAGGACAGCGCTGAAGAGGTACCTCGTGAGCTCGTGACTATACACAGCTTTCATCATATCGCTTTTCCCTTGATTCACTTGTCCTACAGCAAGGGTGGACCTGAGAGAAATGAGTAGTGTAGAAGTGAAATAATATGAACTGTGGATATATAAAGAGATAGGCACGCATGTTGCATATTTGGCTCCAATCGCTAGATAGATAGATACTCGAGTGGAGTGCCATATACGTCGGGAATTGCTGATGCTACTATGCATGTCTTTAGTGTGACAATAAGCTAGTACGGAGGGCAGGTTCTCAATGTTGTGTCCAACTCAGATCCTGGCGAATGTCGATGAAGAAGTGCTGGAACAGATATCTTCCTTCCTTAGAGAAGCCGAGATAGCTGAAGACAAGTGAGTCCGCTCTTTTCTAGTGAGGTGGAGCTTATATGAGACTTCTTAGGCATGCTACTCACTGCAATTATGGCAGTGTTGCTGCATGGTACAGTTCCACGAATAAGTTTAGATTCCAGCACACTCAGCTTGAACAACTCTACAAGTAGACTGCCCTTGGGGCTTCGTGGCGACGGATTTCATGGCAGTTACATTCCCGTCCTGTACCGTTGGGGGATCCCTATGTTCCTCACTGAACGTCAAGATGAGAATTTCAATCTCGTTATGGACATTGACGTGAAGATGGGAGCCGATCAGAAATGGGAGCACTGCGTTAGAGCGGAGCAGTGCATCGTCGACAAGGATGATGGCACGCGATTCTTCGAGTTCATACTCAAGAACCTGTCTCCGGTAAGGCGTGGTTGCATCGCGAATCCGGGATTCCACATGTGTGCAGGTTTTTCCAAGCAAGGCCCATATAGATGCCGCGCTTTTCTCGGCCAGTGGCTATAGCCGGGATAGCGGCTCCTTCAAGGTTTCGCTGCACCTCGTGTTCCCGGCGATCATAGTTGACAGAAAAAAAGCGCCCAAAATACGTAAGTCGGTTCGGATGTTGCGAAAACTCCTGTACGATTCCTTCTGTACATCGAGACTTCCGGTTGGAGGCACTACTCGATCGACAGGTACACATGTGGTCCAGATGTTGTGGTCTGCATCTTTGGAAGACAGCCCTTCTTATGACCCATTCGTCGCCGCCTTATCCCGTGATCTGCTCAAACTTTCTGCGGAGAATCGCTTCCGCAATGTAATTGACGAGACCAGCATTAATAATAGGTAGGGGGGGTCGATCGTCGTCTTACAGTTTGGAAGGGGTCCGTTGCGTTGTCCCAGTGGGAAGCGAATGAGCACTCCTCAGGTTTGGTAATCGTCTGTGCTATTGTGACAAAGCTTCCAGACCACCGCTGGTTAAGCCAGAGGGACGTCCATTGAAGCCCTTGGGGATCTTACGCTATAGCAGGGATAAGCAGAAGCTTACCTGGCTGGACGTAATACATGGGCATCTCGTGGTTGGTCGAATTACACTTCTCATGGGTTCCCCGTAACTATTGATGAGTTGATACTAATACACTGAGACTCTCATCCCATTGAAGAAGTTCTATTCATATTATACGTTGAATATGAGTGATGGTATAAAATTATGCTCCTTCTATGGTTAGAACAATCTTCATGAGGATGTTAGTTTCAGTAATCGCCTTTACTTTTCAGAAGAAATTGTCAGACTCCAAATGGGTGAGGATCTCTTCGTGCCGCTCTATGGACGGTACCCTGCGTAAACTCACTCGTTGGGATCCTCCGAACACGATGGCATCTCGGGTTACCCGTACCGGTCCGGGCGGCAGCTGTGTGGATGTGAACCCCCAGAATCAGGATGCCTTCAGAAGCAGACGATCTCAGCTGAGGGGTGACACGACTGTTGCCGGTGGTGACAGCGCTGGAAAAATGAAGGAGTGCGCGTAAGTTGCGAGAGCGGTCAAGTTGGGTCGAGATTGGCGAGGTCAGGTACTTTGAATGCATAGAGCCGGTTACAGCTGAACAGTTCAAGGCGTGGCTGACGGGCTTCGGCACGGGGAAATGGGATGAACACATCGAGACCCGCTCTATATCGTGGAGACCGAGTGGCAACAAGGGATTCATTCAGTACTACCCGGAAACAAGTGAGTGTTGATGACCTTGGTTAATGTGGGGAGAGTGGCTTTACTGTTAGGGAAAGTTGACGTTATGGCGGTAGACGACTCGTGGATGGGCATCCTCACTGAGCTGTTGACGGACCCGTCGAGTAAGCTGAAAGTTCGACGTATGGAACCGGGCGATGCTGGTAGTAGTTGGAGAATGGGTCACTATGAATTAATGTGGTTTGTCGTGTCGCAGAAATGACGCAAGCTGCAGGGGCATCGAATGGGGCCACTTTGGTTGGAGAGGCCGATGGGGCCGTCGAGGATGAGGATATGTTAGAAATTAAAGAAGTTCTAGAGGACTATACTAAGGCTTCGGAAGATGAGGTGCGTTGAGATGTCGAGCTGATTTATGACGATTTTCAGGTGGCACTCAAGGCAGGGGAGCTGGTGCGTGTAGTGGAAGTGGATCAATCGGGTTGGACTAGAGTAATTGGGATTTACTATTATTCGTTCGGCTGCTATGTTTACTATTTCAGGTCCGTAAAGAGAACGGTAGCGTCGGCTGGGTGTCGGCGGAATTCCTCGCGGACCCGGACCCGAACCGTAAGGAAGAGTGAGACGCTTTCGAGATAAGTATGATGGTGGTGGTCCGTGCATGCGTGTGCACAGACCATCGTTTCATATGAGATTAGTAAGCTATTTGTGAAGGAGCCAATATGAATTTCCTGCTCTCAAGTCAAGTCAGATCGATAGTTTCCTGCCTATACATGGCTTGTGTTAGCAGTGGAAGTATGGGGAAAACGACTAGGAGGGCTCATCTCATCTCGACGATGTGTTGCGTGCCGTAGGAAATGGGGCACTCTTGAGAGACACTGTTGCCGTCGAGTCTCCAGTCCTTCGAGGATCAAGCTCGATTCACGTAACTACGACATGTGCGCGGGGTAGCATATGGGCACGACCGTGAGGTAGAATCATAAGACTTCGATGAGACTGGACTCTGGAAGGGCAAGAGTCGCAGTGGGAGGAGGCGAGTACCATAGTCCAGAACTTAAGTTCGGCGACATCATGGAGGTCACTATGTCGATTTTCAAGTGGTATCCATATTTGTTTGTTTCTATAGCTGTCTTGCGCCAATAACGTCAATGAGCGATACGCAATCACAAATCATGAAAAACTTTGGGATAAAAGCACACCAGCCTCTCGACGGTGTGTCTTAGCCGTCTCGATATCATAATCGTATATATTCTCCCTCACGGATATGGCCATTGTTGCTGTAGAAGTCATCTCCATAGTTTTTGTCTGCTCATGGATCAAGCCTATGCATACGATTAAGGCACGTCATAAAGCCCAGATATCATACGGCCTTGTCGTAGTAGCCATGTTATTGGTCTGGACCTGGTTACAAAAGGTGGAGAGACATCCCTTGCCACAAGTTGATCCGATGAGAGATGATGGCAAGCATTGGCCTGCGGTCCTGGTGAGCGGAGTTGTATTTGTAAATCTTTCTCTCACGACTACATTCATTCCGTTGTTTGTTTAGGTTCATTCGTGTTCCCTAGATGACAGTGTCGTGAGGCTATCAGTGCCGAGCCTAAGGGCGCCCTTTGGGGCCTCGGTGGTTGACAGCTGCTTCAATGAAGAGCATCGAGTCGCTCTCAAGAGGGCTGGTACGTATCCCGCCAATATGCATTGTGGATGTGTTTATTCTCTTATTCAGGCTGTGCGACTGATCCTAGATCGTCGAGCTGCATTACTGCGTTGCGGAACATCGCTGCTGGGTTTTCAGGGAGACCAGGAATTCTAGAAGATGGACTTCGCTATCATGTCTTCGTTTATTCATCTTCTGGTGAACACACCTCGTCGAACAGACCACTTGTGCTGGAAAATTTTGCGTAAGTGTCCCGTCGCTCCATAACGTGGGTTTGATCCGTCGGTAGTCGTTTCTCGAATCACTTCGAATTTACAGATCGATTCATAATGACTTGTCAGTGTAAACTTCTGTCGAACTGCCCATGGCAATCCTGTGATACGATAATCTCGACTTCGTCTCGTTTTTAGAATCGTTGATGTCCGTGACCACGCATTCGGTGTGGAGTGGGTCTATGAGACTGTATGGTTCCCCGCGCGATCTGACAACTTCCGGAAGACTATGGGATTTGCACTGTCCAGTCCTCGGTAGGCTGGGCTGAGTAAACTATGTCTACATGCCTACTGTGTGTTAGGCAGCAGTTGACCTTCTTGCTGGTCAATGACGCTGCTAACTCTGCGAGAGCCCACTGGGACTTTCAGCATGATGTGTTCGATAACTATATGAAGCCCCTTGTTGACGGCTATCTCCAGCAGGTAGCACGAGAAATGTGGTTGAGGGGAGTTACTCTCTCTTGCTCAGATTTTCGACATTGAAGTTGATTCACAAGTTGTTCACGGAGCCGTCTTGCCTGCAGCGACTCGCAAGACTAAACGCAATGGTGTTCACCGGTTGAGGAGTGTCAAGCAACTGCGACAACTACTGACAGAAGCCAGCCGTTGGGGGAGGCCTGAGACCCTCAAGCGTGGGTACAGGAAGCTACCGCACACGATACAGTAAGGCAAAGACAATTTTCTCTGTCTTGTGATGCTTCTGATCTTCCGCCCTGTTCAGTCTAGCCGCCTATGTATCGCCCGATAATGTAACAGTCACAGTTGGACCAGCAGACAAGTCAAGTGTGGGCATTCCTGGCTGGGGTGTGGTCGCCTTCGTCCAATCAGTGGCTGATCATGGCTATGCTACAGGGATGTGGCATGCACACTTGAGGGCTTACCTGGGATTCGAACCCGTGCCCTCTTGCGACGAAGCTGTCGGCTGGTTGTGTGTCGATCCGACTAACGGTCTGACCATACCTGAGGTGTTTGAACTCGTGCGAGAAGCAATTATCTTCTATCGCAATGCAACACGGAATACTCTGATACAGCTCGATGATCTGGTTGAAAGCCTCCCTCAAGTGGCCGTCTCACAGGACATAGCGGCTCGAGCTGCAGTGGCTGCACACAGCATCGATAACGATCTGGTGAGTTGCCTCGGGATGCTATTCGACGATATTAGGACACTAACACTACTGTGTATATTCTCCTTGCTAAATATGGTCAGAAAACGTCGTTCACCGTGCTTTCATGTTCCCAGGTGGATGCGAATGAAATTGGTGTAGCTTTGGAAATGGCAAGGAAAAGTTATGAGGAAAGCGTCGATGTTCTCTACGATGACAGCATATCCGCGAGCAGCTATTTCAGTCAGGAGTTCACTTTGGCGGTGTATTTACCGATCGCCGCGCCTCTTCTCATTCCAATTGTCGTTAACCTGTTGCAAGAAGTCCGTCTGTGGCGGAGGAGTCGACACGGGGCTGAAGGAAACCACGAGAAGATTGACTAGATGGCAATAACCAGACGATGATGCACTTTCTTTCTCAATAGTGGTATGCTGTGTTAATATCAGTAGTGTGGGCAGCAACGTTTCAGTCGTATACACTCTCATCATCAGCATCGCCACCCAACTTAAGCACTTGACATTACCGTTATGGCTGTAAGTAAATGGCACCTATGTAGAGACAGCAAGAGACCCT
>NW_003214508.1:1167164-1185480 GCF_000006405.1 Perkinsus marinus ATCC 50983 | reverse complement strand
TCATCCCAGTCTTCGCTCGAACACATAGGCCGCCCGACTCAAGGCCATTCAGGGCCCTACGCTACTGCACTACTAGTCTTACGCTCAGTGCTTCTGCACAAAACTGAGTCAACGCCACTGGTCCTCTGAAACATACTGCTCTGAGCTTTTACACGCCGATATCGATTAGAATGGCGCCACTCGTATTGTTGTTGTAAACCTGATACGTGTTCACATCCTTCTAGTGTTTTTGACTTGCTATGTCTTACGACTCATCTTTCCCCATTGTTGGTGGCGATAGTAGTAGTAGCATGGTTTCCTCCCTGACAGCTGGCTCGTCGGGATCTTCCGTGGCTTCACTACCTGGAATGTTGACTCGAGGAGAGTGTCTTTCGTGGGAGTATCATGATTTCCCAGGAAAGCGAGGACGTATTGTATACGATTCTAATATGCCACGAGAGCAACTCGTGGCTCTAAAGCGTGCTCGGAAGCGGCAGTTGAACAGGGAGTCGGCGTACAGGGTTCGACAGAAGCGGAAGCTACAGTCCACGGCCTACGAGACACAGCTTAGGGCGACTCGGACGGCTTTGGAGGTGGCAAGGAAACAGTTGGCCGACATTCTCATGGAACGTAATGAGCTCCGTAGACGCCTTGCTAAATACGAGAACAACACCACTGGTGAGGGTTCGCCGCCGCACGAGGCGATGGTAACAGGTCTGAAGCCCGAGATGTATGTTCAAGCACATACCAACAATGCATTTGGGGAAGCCACCAGGAAATTTTCATCTGATTCGGTAACTCCGCAAATGCACTATGCTCCTACTTCTTCTTCTTCTCGTGGTGGTGATGATGGTGTGTCGAACATCCCAGATCTGCCGCTTGTTGGATCAAATGATAAATCTGTATTCGACTTGAATGGTACATCGTGTGGTACTTGTACGGTCGACTCGTTTGGTGACTTTCATGCTGATCCTTCTACCGGATACAACTCTGCCGCTTTTGACCTGTGGGCGTCCTCTGGAATATCATCACTTCTAAACAAGAACCATGTTCTAACAAGCGGCTCAGAGTAGAACTATGTATCATGCTCTCTACGTCCTCTATGTCCCCCTATAGCTATGTTCATTTGAGAAAACTCTTACTTAACATCATATCAACATTTCTCAAGTCCTTTTGTATTCAGAAGATACATTGTCGACCATATCATTGTTCGTGGTAAAATCGCATTTTTTGTACCATACAATTGCATTATTTTCGGATTTTCGACCAGAGTCATACCTATTCTACAGTAGAATTGCCTCAGCTGTTTCGATTTGAACCGTTTGTTAAACAGGGGAGCGTGATAGTCGGGTGGTATTATATCTGGTCGTTCGTCGTCGTCGTCGTCATCATGATCATCTTCTTCCAAAACGGGAGTAACCTCTCTGTCTACGTGTTCAGCCCTCTCCCGTTGGGATGGATCTTATTAAACTACCTCAGTGTCTACTATGGTGCTCGAGCTCAAAATGCTCAGTCCTGTTAGCTGTTGTTGGGAAGAACTATGTCCTGGATGACTTTGTAATCTGTTTACTTGTTATGAATGGCTAGTCTGAATAATGCAAAATGCTGTCGTTTGCCTTTTTGCTCGCCTTGCAGAGGACAGTTTCGACCATTCTGGAGTCGCGTTGTCCACAGTACTCTTTGGGTGAGGTGTCTTCGAGGGGTCACCTGGGGAACTCAACTTGCGTATGAGTGAATTGCCACACACCCGCAGACAAGTAACACCAGCATTCAGGGCGCGGGTTATCATCGGTCGGTCGGGAGAGTGTCGAATCAGCGGGTGTTTCGCGTATCAAGGCAGCAAAGGAGGGATCAACGTCGACGATCACATTTGGTAGAGGAGGAACGGTGTATAAACTGGCAGTAGTTGATGATACTGCCTGGAGAGAACAGGAATACCACCGACGTACCAGCTCCTGCTGGCCATTGCGGCTGTTACTGAGGACAGTAGCACGAAGCTATCGTAAGCTTACTAGGCCGGTGTGCAGGTGACTGCTACCATCTCAGGCAGTTCTGTAATCACAACAGGAAGGAACTCACGGTCGTTGTCGACGAGGTCCCACACGCTGCTCGAATAACACTCGAGACCAACGCCTGTTGTCTTGAAGGGCTTGAGCACCGACTTTAGCTGCGGTAGAGGGAGGTGTGTATGAGGGCTACACTCGACCGCGATGGTAGTTGAGAGAACGGCCTGTGATGATATGGGGCGTCTCCTTTATGAACTCGAAAAGCCATTTGCGGTCAGTTGAGTAGAGTGTGTGGAAAATTGATGGTAACGACAACCAGGTGAGATACTGTAAACCACGTCTCCGTTTCTAGCATTGTTCGTTCTTGTGGTTTCTCAGTGTTAATAATTTGCGGTCTCTTCAACAGTGTTATGGTGCATGACCTCTCTATGTGGGATCACATTCCTTCTCCTCTACCCCACTCTAGTCGATCCAGCCTACGCCTTCGCCTCAGGCGGTGCTGTTGAGCTATATGGTTTCCAGGACCATCACTATTCTCCTGTATATCAGCTCATCTCAGACGCTCTGCAGTCCCACGGTATCGAACTGTGGTACATTAACGGGACCAGCGGTTGGCTGACTGGTCCGGGCCGACGGAAGATCCTGAGATTGATCTACCTCTTGCCCTGTTTGCGAAGTCATTTGATTTACCTCTTTCTGTTCGAATACGAGGAGACCATATTGCCACTACTAGAAGTGTCCCCATACTGGACGATACCCGAGACTTCATTCCATCCGGCTTGGTACTGGCTCGGGGTACTGCTCGCCCCACACTTCCAGCTGCTGCCGTACGTCTTCCCTCTCTTTATCACCAATGCACTGCTGGCAGTAGTGATGCTGTATTCTATTATGACAGTAGCCGTCCATGACTTTATATGGATAATCAGCTTATCCAGGATCAGGTCTATGGGGGAGCTCTATCAAGAGTTGGACTGGACGGCAAGGGAGTGCGCGGTTAGATGCGCCATCTTTACCTTCTTACCGGATCCTTTACAGGTAGTCATGTCATTTCCTCCCACACTATCGGTGTGAGGAGATTCAGCTAGTTTCTCCACTCCAGCTCAGAATCGTCCTCATCACATTATGAGAAATTTCCACGCAACCTTGAGCAGATTCTGCTCAAGGTGTGAAAGATCCTCGTTCCTTTAGTGCCACCAAAATGCGTAGTTGAACGTTTTTATGTTCCCCACATTACTCGCAATAGTACCACAACTCCCTCACTTCCTCCAGTTTGTATCGACCCTCCTGTTCAGGACCTGCTATTCTACTTGTCTCTAGCCTGGGACGGCTTGTTGCTGCTAGCTCAAGCCTCGATGCCGGTGGTGGTAATACTTGGGTATTTCTTCTGGTGGAAGGGGGCGTCCTCTGAGGTGCAGGAGCGATATGCTGACTGGGGCTACCGAGTGGTCCGCCGATGGGCAGGTATGAAACCTGGCTACTTGCCTCAAATCGAATGCGAACCTAGCAATGCCCGTAGCAGCCGTGTGAAGTGTCAAAAATGGGAAGCCAAGTCCCGTATGGTTATATACAACCTGATGAGGCGACCGTTGGCCCACGTCCATGGCGGTCGATTCATAGCGAGCTTGCTCGATGTCGAGGGCTGGAGTGGTGATGCTACTACAGGAGAGAGGGAACAGCAACGGCTTACTAGCTCTGATGAGGAAGGCTCCTCTGCAACAACTAGGAAGGGGGGACGTTGTGTCATTTGTCTCCAACGAAGAGCGGAAGTTGTGCTGGTCCCCTGTGGGCACATGGTATTGTGTCGGGAGTGTTATGGTGAAATACGGTCGGAGGCTGCGGAGGTCCTCGACACATGTTTAGTTTGCAAGGCTATTGTGAGAACAGCTTGTCGGGTGTACTCATCATAGACTAGGACCAGCAGGAGGGTGGCAAGCGTGGGCACCACACGGTTATGGAGGATGATTTTTTGTAAACTACAATGGGCTCGTTGTGTTGACGAAAAAATATCAGTGGTGACACCAGGTGTGACGGTTGCAGTTTGTTAGAGAAGAGGAAGTGGTTGTTCAACAACAATGTCAACGGCGGTGGTACGCAGACCTTTCGAGGAGGATAAGAAGTTCATATCTAAGATGGAGTCGCCCAGGTGGCACATAGACAAGGGATTTGTAGAGAACATGAATGTACCCGTGAAGTTCTACGCCAATGAGAAAATCATGCCAGCGGTGATGGAGGAGCTACAGTAATACTGCTGGGCGCGATGGAGGCTATCCTCGTTGTGGTCGACTTAGTGAATGTGAATGTGCCTTCTCCGTGGTTTTATCTGCCGTTGACTACTTAGGCGGTATTCATTACGACCGGCTGGGGAGGCAGGATTCTTACCTGCTCTGAAGCAGCTAGGGAATGTCGCATCCTTGCCAGGTAGAGGCTCCCATCGCCCCCTCCTGTGAAGTAGGCTCGTGGTAGGTATCGTCGGCAACGCTATTGGCCTTCCCGACATCCATAGCGGTTACGGCTTTGCCGTTGGCTCAGTCGCGGCATGTACTCCTCCTCTCTTAGAGTGGCCTCCCAGCATAACCTCTTCTCAGTTGACGCATCTGACCCCTGTGCCGTCGTGTCACCGGGTGGGGTTGGCTTTGACATCAACTGTGGTGTGAGGTTATTGAGGTAATGGGTGTTCTGCTGTGTTTACCATATCGCTGGGCAGGAGGGGTTCCGTATCCTCGTCAGCTGAATTTTCCTCAGGACCAACCTCACCTTGAGCGACGTGGAACCGGTGAAGGAGCAGCTTGTGCAAGCGCTGTACGATTGCATACCTGTTGGAGTTGGCTCTGAAGGGGTCGTACCGGTGAATCAAGACACACTCAGAGAGGCTCTAGTGATACACTGCAGTGCGAAATGTGTTATATCGACTTGTCTGTGTAGCAATACGGAATGGACTGGTCGGTCCGAGAAGGGTATAGCTGGGTGGAGGATAAGTACCACTGTGAGGAGCAGGGACGGCTCCTGAACGCCAACGCCACCGAGGTACCATCTAATGTGCTGGTGAGTACTATGGTAGCTGTTCGCAGGTCTCTAGAAGGGCGATGATACGCGGTGTACCACAGCTGGGCACGCTGGGAGCTGGCAATCACTACGCCGAAGTGCAGGTGAGTCGCCAAGTACCGGGCTCGATAGAGAGCGCCATGGCCATGCAGGTTGTCGATGAGATATACGACAAGTATGCCGCGAAGCAGCTAGGCTTGGATCGCCCAGGGCAGGTGAGGTGTCATCATCCCTTCACAGAAATGGTGTTAATTCTGTGGTTGTAGGTGTGCTTGATGATGCATAGTGGCAGTCGAGGCCTCGGCCATCAAGTCGCCACGGACGCCCTACAGCTCATGTGCAAGGCAGCGATGAGCAGGAAGGTGTGACGACAATGAGGCCGCGCTTATAGTCATGATTTTTCAGAATCCGATTCATCTCAACGACCCTCAGCTGTCATGTGCTCCTATCCACTCCGAGGAGGGTCAGCTGTACCTCAGATCAATGGCTGCCGCGGCCAACTTTGCCTGGGTCAATCGCAGTACCATCACATTCATGGCTAGGCAAGCCTTCAGCAAGGTGTGTCCTGCCGATGGACGCTTGTTGTGGTAACCAATCGTGAATAGGTTTTCAAGCAGGATGCTGATGATCTCGACATGCATGTCGTATATGATATTTCTCACAACACAGCGAAGTTGGAGGAACACGTGAGTGGACAGTTGTATTTTTAGAAGCTGTTCATTCTCCCCACAGTTGGTAGATGGAGTAGTGAAGCAGCTGCTGATCCATCGGAAGGGGGCGACTCGGGCCTTCCCGCCTAATCATCCCTTGGTGGCTAGCGACTATCAAGTACCTCACATTTATGATTGAGAACCTGAGGGTGTATTCAATCATCTCAGAGTATCGGCGAGCCAGTCCTGATCGGCGGCTCCATGGGTACATGTTCGTACGTGCTTGTTGGTACTCATACAGGAGAGGTGAGGTGGTCTGGCTCGAATCGACTAGACCGGCTGACGTGTTTCAGAAAGAGACATTTTCCAGTACATGCCATGGTGCTGGCAGAGTCCTTAGCCGAAGCGGGAGTCGTCGCAAGCTCGACTATGATCACGTCACATCAGAGCTGGCCGATAGAGTGAGCGTTATTTACATGTCCTAGTTTGACACTACTCGACTTTAGGGTGTGAGCATGCGTGTAGCCTCACCGAAACTGATCGTAGAAGAGGCACCAGAGTCGTACAAGGATGTCACTGCGGTCGTGAATACATGCCATCAAGCAGGAATCTCCAGCAAGGTCGTTAAGATGCGCCCCATCGCAGTGGTCAAAGGATGAGTTGTTGCTGTCGAATAACGCTCGAGACTATCGAGGCTTATATCAAATAATTTTATCACTGCGAGAATGTGTTTTTCTTCCATAAGAGGCGTGCTGAGTTTGTAGTCAAAGGGATGGTTCGGCTTTACCGAGCAATGGTCGGTGGGCACGGAACTTCAATTCCGGATGAGAATCTACACCTGAAAAATGTTACCTCGTCAACTGCATCTGACAGGGAAATCCTCCTTATCAGAGTAGCTCAGTAGTAGAGTGCGATTCCCATTATGAAAGTGTTCAACGCGAAATCGGCTGAACAACGGAGCGATTATTATGCAAGTGAATGGAAGGAGTCCTAGTCGGTAAAGGGAAAGCTTATCCGCATTCGAAATGTCTGTTAAACCTGGGGAATTCCCACTGTTGTTGACTGCAGCAGGCAAGTCGCTGGAACCGGTGTCGCAAGCGGCACTATCCAAGGCAGCTCGAATGCTGGGCGAAGACGCCTCTGAGACTACTTACAAACCCACCAACGTGAGCCGTGTCGACTACGCGTTAGTCCGGCAAGATTTCTCCGTCTGTGATGTCAGAAGCGGCCGATGAGGGATAGCCTTCTTACTTTTGAAGCACCGTTGCTCCGTCCAAAGCCGCCGTTAAGCGACTCTGGCATGAAGGTTGATGCTGACGCAGCATTAGAGGGAGTTGACTTGAAGACTCTCGATGCGGTACCACGACCACTCGTGAAAAAGAAGCGTGGGCTCGACGTGTTTGACCAGCTGAACGATGTCAAGCCTGTTGACGGCTGTGTTGAGGAAGAAATCACTGCCAGCGACTTGGACGCTCTGGAGGCCGGTCTCCCCATTGAATGCCCCGATGAGATGGTTGAATTCGTAGTTGTGCGAAGATTCCCCCTCCTGTATGTTGGCCTCGACCACGCTGGTCACAGCGTCACCGGCGCTAGCAGTACATGTCCTGACGACGTCATGGTCGGAGATGAGGTGGTCTCCGTTAAAGTACAAGTCCGCGCGATTGTCAAGCCACAAGCCGCGACTAGGGCAAAGGTGGGGTTGGTCGTAGTTGACCAGGATCAGTTAGCTGGTTCGCGACGAGAGTTCGGACTACCTATTGGATGTCAGCTATGTTGGCAAGGGCTGCAACCTGGGCGCAAGTTCAATAGGAAGCGCGATGCAGAGGCGTGTTTGACCCTCCCTGGAGGTTGGAAATTCTCGAGCCGTCTGATGAACGTTGACCGCGAGTGGGTAGACGTTCAAGGACGGGTCACCTCATTCGTGCTTGGCGAGGGGCTGTGGATCGCATTTGAGACGGGGGAGCACGTGTTGATTTCTGGTGGGGTGGACCAGCTGAATCGGCTGATGGGGTCGATGGAGGAGGGAAGGGGAGTGAAAGTGTGTAACTGTTGGGAGTTACCAACCTGGCTGATTACGGACCACCATCGGGAATACAGAGCTGACAGCATTAGTGTAGACATCGTCATGTGTCCTATCGATCACCAGTAGGTCAGGCCCAGGGGAGAACGATGATCGGTCTCACAGATTGGCATGATCAGAGTCGTCATATCCCATGTTTCTAATCCATCCTTGTGCTGTGTTGCTCAATTTCCTCCGTCAGCCAAGTAGCAGTATGTAGACGGCTCGCTTCATTTTCGTTTTCAGATTCTCCTATCGATAGCTTCGATCCGGGGCGTTGTTCAGTAACCGTTGCTACATTGTTGTGGGATACTTCCGTGCATAGACCTGTTGTTTTACGATATATGATTTTATGTTCCCGCGCGATTCTAGCTCCGGCCACATCTAAGTTCCCCAAAGTCATCCAACCATCCCGGGGTACGCCCATCCACCTCTATACCGATGATGTCGATGAGCAGACGATGCAACAGCTGTGAGGAGGCGCCTTCATCGACCTCAGACAACTACAGACATCTATCGTGCAAAGTCCCTTCTGCCTTTCTAGGATCAATCTCTCTCGGTCACGGATGGTCGTCGGATACATCGCAGCCATGCCCGACGTCCACTTGGGCAAAGGTGAACCTTTGTGTCGAGGAATGTCAAGTGTCACTATCAGGCGCAACGATAGGGAGTGTGTTCGCTTCTCGTGATTTCGTCTGCCCGAACGCCGTTGGAGTGGACATAGGCTGTGGCATGTGCGCTGTGAAGGTGGGCGTTCACTGCTTCTCCGACTCCGCTCTCATTTAAAGTCCATTATTATTTTTCATCAACTGCTAGCAGGCTCCAGGTCTCACTCGCCTTGGCCTTTCTGACACTTTTTTGATGAAGCTACACGGCCAATTGGTTGAGAGAATCCCCACTGGTGGGCTTGGGACGTACTGCTCTCGTTTAAGCGGTATCTTGGCAGGCTTTAATAGCCATGAGAAAGCATCACCGGAAATGCGAGCGGCTATGAAACGACTGATGGACGAGCACAAGCCTACTGCGCATACCAGAGGAGTATGTCAATCGAGGACAACTCCTCCCGGCAGCTACGCTCAGGTGATTGCCGAGCGGCACGTGAAACAGATTGGTACCCTTGGTGGTGGCAACCACTTTATCGAACTGCTTCATGACGAAGGAGACGACATATGGCTCATGCTACATTCGGGCAGCCGGAATATCGGCAATATTACTGCCCAATATTATGACGGGTAACCTTGTCGACCTCTGGGGGAAATGCTTAGCATTCTCAATAGTTCAGGTTGGCTGCGAGACAGACAGGCACTTCGAAGGAAAACCTGGCCCATCTCGCGATCGCCAGTGATGCTGGTCAAGACTATCTACGAGATATGCACTTCTGCCAAGCCTATGCGATGGAGAACCGAAAATTCATGATGAATTCTTTCGTTAGTAATCATTGCGAAATACCTCAGTCATTTCAGAAACGGCCTCTCCTTCATAGATGCCGTGCGTGATTTAACAGGAAAGGTGCCAGATTGGAGCACCTTGGTGAACATCCACCATAATTACTGCGAATGTGAGGACTGCACATATCGAGATCCCGAGTCGGGGAAAATCGTGCGAGATAAATTATGGATAACGAGAAAAGGAGCAACTTCAGTATGACTACAATACCCGCCACCTGCCTGGTGAACGCATGTTGTCTTCTCCACAAGGCTCGCCAGGACCAGCTCGGTATAATACCAGGAAGCATGGGAACAGGAAGTTACATTACGCGAGGAAAAGGGGAAAGCATGGCTTGGAACTCGTGTCAGAATATCTTCTTCTCTCAACGGAATGATTGAGTTGGTGATCAGGTTCTCATGGCGCAGGTCGGAGGCTGAGCCGTAATGCTGCCAAGCGCGTGGTTGGGGTAGGCGAACTCAACGAAATGATGGAGGGGATCGTATGGGACAGTAACGCGGCCAAACTTGTGAGCATCAGGCTGATGCCATCAGCGACAGAGAGTCCATCCACTCTTCAACGCATTGATAGAGTTTGCCAGGTGCGCGACGAGGCGCCAATAGCGTATAAGGACCTCACCGAGGTTATGACGAATCAGGAAGACTTGGTGGAAGTCATACACAAGCTCAGGCCGTTGATGAATATGAAGGGATACTAATGTCCACCTTATGCCTCGTTTTCTATACAGTCTGAGCGCTGGATTGAGTGATGATTGACAAAGTTCAAGTACGGTTAAATGCTGACCCAACTCGTAGAGAATCAATCTCCTTGTTAAATATATAGTGACTTGGCATGTATATACTGGTTATCCGCAATATGTTCCTCGCAGATATACAACTAGTTGTTTGTCTACTTGCCGAGCATGAATGTCGCTGATACATTCTGGATGATAGTTTACCTGTGACTCCAGGCTAAAATGTATGATGTGGGAAGCCCCCGTTATCGCACTACGAATACAGACTGATAACACTCAACACACCCATATAGCCATCACTCATGCATTTATCACGACGAGTTCATATAGCAGCAAATATACAAAGATTCGCGACGTAATGCATCGAGGGTTTCGTACACGAGGTAGTATACTGTGATCATTATCGCACTCACAAAAACGATGGTTTGCACAGAGTAACTGTTATTGAATTAGTAATGTTGTGACTGCATTCGGCCGCCCGGATTGCCGTGCGTATCGTCCTTGACTAGGCATTGCTGGGGTTGAATACATAAATCGAGATCTTGGTCATAGCGGACCACTTGAGCTAAACAATCTTGTATTAGGTATTGTTCCTGATGACATATAGCAAGATCATAATCAGGCAGATCGATCCAGTCATACCTTCCGTAGATGTTCTAGGTCCGGGCGCTCCATGAATTTGAGGCTCTTGCAGAGTAGACCGGCTGGTGATGAGGAATCTATCATGGACTGTTCATTAAACTCACGGCAAGCATATATCGCAGCCATCCGCTCATGTGCGGAGTCACCGAGGGATATGACGCAGCGACGACGCCTGGAAGAGAACCTTGGCTTACAGTAGTCGCATGATGGATCGTCTCACCCAGGCAACGATGGCACATCTGCGAAATGGGAAGCTATGGCATGGCGGAAGGCTTGCTCTTTCCATTCGAAAGCTGAAGCGAATCCCTGAGCAGAAACAAAGAAATGGTCACCTTGTGCGGAACTCATGTGTATCACCCGAGGCTCGAAGGTGCTTCTAGCTGAGGTGTGATAAATCATGCTCACAGTTGGCATCATAGATGGGAGGAACTTAGCGCAGGTGAGAGGTAACCAGCCAGTCTCGGCGTTGGTCACGATCATAACCGTACCTCAAGCAACAGTATGTCTGTTCGAATGTCAATCCTATCTTGTTTCACCCAATTCCATCGCAGCCAATAAAGTAGCATTAGCGAGCTGAGCGTAAGTATCTAGTATTTTGCGGAGCTCGTTATCAGGATCCGGGCCGTCAACTCGGAGTCCCTGAATCGTTATCATGGTACTCTCCCAATTTAAGTGATTTTCTTACACATTCAACGGTGAGGAAACGGGTGGGGAGGATGGTGTCATCCCAATCGAAAATAATAAGCGTATCTTCCTTGCAAGTGCCGGCAGAGGCACTCACAATGGAAAAGTCCTCGTCGCTGTCGCAGCTCGCTGTTGAACCGGTGAAAGTGGAATCCACCGCGCTAACGTTTCGTCTGCCACGCATCCTGACTCGGAGCACGTACGCCCCCACAATGAGCAACACCTACTCTTCATCTTCTGTCATGCATCTCCTCGATTTAGCATCAACACCACGTGGAAGATCGCCCTCAGTAACTGTTTTGGTCGACCTCGAAAAATGACAACTTTCCCATAGAGCGTTCGTGATGAATAAGCGAGTTGTGAATCACCGTTGATCCAGGTCTCTTTTCCGCTGCTGCTGGCGTGACATGTCCATTGCGTTAGGAGCTGGCACTGGCGCGGTACTGCAGGGTCTATCGCGAGAGACGACATCAGTAACTCCACCAGAGGGCATGGGACAATAGGCGACAGTGTCAGTGACTGAATGTTAGATTGAATGCAACTTCAACGCAACAACGCAGGAGTTCGGAAGACCATGCTTGTCCGGAATGGTACAAGCATAATTCTGAGGTCACGGTGCATGAAAAAGCAGCAATCGATAGGGTGATACATCACACGTCGCTTCGTTTGACAGTACGGTCTTTTGGTGCTTGTTGTTGTTGTTGTTGCCAATATGCAGCAGTCAACATATACCATAGCGAGGGTCGAATATCCCGAATTTAAACAAAAATATTGCAGTCTGATTAGTAGTGTATAGAGGCATTGAAGGTATCAGCCACCATGAGTGGCAGCAGTTGCCGGCGACATGCTCTGTTGATCGAGAGCGGCGGCTGGTGTCTGGTCGAAGGGAACACAGTGCTGGGGTTGAATACATAAATCGAGATCTTGGTCATAGCGGACCACTTGAGCTAAACAATCTTGTATGAGGTATTGTTCCTGATGACATATAGCAAGATCATAATCAGGCAGATCGATCCAGTCATACCTTCCGTAGATGTTCTAGGTCCGGGCGCTCCATGAATTTGAGGCTCTTGCAGAGTAGACCGGCGGGTGATGAGGAATCTATCATGGACTGTTCGTTAAACTCACGGCAAGCATATATCGCAGCCATCCGCTCATGTGCAGAGTCACCGAGGGATATGACGCAGCGACGACGCCTGGAAAAGAGCGGCCGAATGGTGACATAGCATAGCCGTAGGAATTAAGAAAACGCACCCAGGGACGTGTGCGACCTCTGAGAAGTGTGACACGATCGAGTGACGGAATGCTTGGTCCTTCCAGTCAAAAGCTGATGCAAAGCCCTGAAAACCAGTATAACCAGTATCAACGGTAAGCATGTTGACCTGAGGTTCATAAGTACTCCTGGCTGAGGTGTGGTGTATCGAATTCACTGTGGACAAAAGGGAAGGCAAAAACTTTGCACAAGTCAATGGCAACCAACCACTTTCGGCGTTAGTAATTATGATGACGGTACCTGACGAAAGTCTTCAACAACTGCGTATAGTAAAATGAGAAAAGCAGATTGCCTAATTCCATTGCTGTGAGCAAGGTAGTATTGGCCAGCTGTGCGTAGGCATCTAGGGTCTTCCGGAGCTCAGGGTTTGGGCCTGGACCGTCAACTCTCAAACCCTGACAAAAGGAGTCTTGATCCAGCTTGCTGCAGCGGCGATCATCTTACACATTCAACGGTGAGGAAACGGGTGGGGAGGATGGTGTCGTCCCAATCAAAAATAATAAGCGTATCTTCCTTGCACGTGCCGGCGAACACACTGACGATAGAAGAATCCTCATCACAAGTGAGTGTGGTATTCTCTTCACTGCTAGCTGTTGAACCAACAAAGGTGGAATCGGAAAAGTTAGTGCCGCGACGGACCCATGACCTGAACCATGGTGCCCAATACTCACTAGGAGTTCCCTAAAATGTTCCTTACGTATTGTACTCTGCGACACTAGTCTTCTGCCACCCTTCTACGCCGCTCTCGGTGCTAGTGGACCTGTGCATGTAGTACTGACAGCACAGTGAAGAGGACGCCTCTACGATGCATAAGAGGCAGTTGACGATCTGGATGTCTCGTCCATTGCAGCATGCTGTGGGTCGAACATTGCTACTGGCATGGGGTTGTACATAACAAACAGAGTACAAACCCTATGCTCCTGCAGCCGGTTCACAGCCTCGACCGTTTCAGAGTCGTGGTATGGGCGACGCTACCACAATCCCGCCATAACCTCGGGGCCGGCTTAAGGTCTTCGGAATACAAGAAGTATATTGACGACTAACTCAAGTACACCCCAGTAGGATAAACCACAATGCACATTTTGTAACAGTACAAGTGCGAGATGAAATGATAACTCGAAAATTGCCGTCATGTGCAAATTGACTGTGAGATTCGTGGACGGGCTTTGTATTATTCGTATTACGTCCACGCATACGTCTCAGAATCATAGACTTGCATACGAACTTCGTATGCAAGTCTTATTGATTCTGAGACGAACTAATCGGTCACACCTCCGGCAAAGTCTGGCCGATATTCGTGGCCCACGAGTATTGTGAATCGTGCAACTCATGAGACATCTTATGAGTTCACACATTTTATTGGCATGGACAACTCACAAACCGACACAAATGGGGTCGTTGGGAGCAAAAACCTCGCCGATGTGACAACGATAGCCCTGGACGACCCTGGGGGATCTGCTGACCGCAGTCTGGGAATTCGACGGAGGTGTGGTAGACACGACGATGATGATACAGCCTTGCAATGTACATGTCGCTGCCATCGCTCACGCCGAATCGGTTGCTGGCACACAGAGCACTGGGCGCATAACCGCGCACAACGGAACTCGGTGAGAGTAATGGGCCTCGCTACGAGGATAATAAGAGCACATCGTGGAGTCTTCTAACGGGTGTTCTTTGTTATCCGATGTCGCTGCATCAAAGGGCCCAACAGAGAACTAACAAGAACCTTCAGTAACGCCGATGCACAAGACCTCCGACCGTCCACGCGCTGAAGCAGTTGGCTGTCGATCTCCTCATCAAAGATGCTCCTGAGGACTATACGTAAGACACGGATATCGCCTCGAGGTGCATATCTACGATCTATTCATTCATCTATAAAACCGATTGCTCCAAGCTTGGCCAATCGTGTCGAAGCAGATGAAGCAAAGAATCTGAGTAGCCGTTCCAACGCGTTATGGGTTCCACTGCGTCCAGCCACAGAGTACTGAGGCATAAGGCGGTCTCTGAGAAGAAACTAGGTATCATTCTGGCGCCAGTGATATTGATGTGATGTATAATGTCATCAAGTCTAACCCGAGTCGTAAACCTCATCGCAATTGGCAACCACTGGCTTGCGCTATCGGTAGGAGCCCATTCCAAGATCTCTTCAAGTGAGTAACCTTGAACATCTCACGCACGAAACCGCCGAATCTCGTCTAGACCGCTCCCAAGACCTTCTCAGAGAATCGCAAGAAGAGTTTTTCAAACTACACCCCATTTCTCCAGGGAAAATGCCTGATTAAGCTTCAGAAAGCTCATAGCCTATTCTGGGGATTTGATAGCCTTGAGTTTTATGAGAAGTTGAAACCTCCTCGACAAACGGGTTTCGCGAAACATTCCACACTTCGTTCCGCTGCCAACCTGGCGAGATTGACTCAGGGAAACTGACTTGGGGAGAATTCTTTTAAAGAGACCTCCGAAATAGGCCCAAGGGAGTGCAAGTCTGCTTAAGGAGGCAAGGGGTCATTTTTTCCACTCTAAGCGGCGGTGTGTCACGCCAGTGTCGATTGAAACTTTTCTTTATGATGAGTAATACATGGTGTATAGCCACGCTTGTCTACATAAAGGCGATGGTTTCACGGCATCTGCTGGTGAGGAGGTGCCGCGGCCTCGACGGCTGCTTCACCGCTTGGCCAGCCTCGAAGTCACGTCAATATCATCTTGGTAAGAATGTCATTTCAGGGGAGTTTCGTAGCATAGACCTCATACACTGTATGTGATGTATAATCTACGATATACACTGTAGGCTAGCATGCCCCGTGTTCGGCGTCTTAATTCAATGTCTTCGAGCATGATGTTGACAATTGTTGCAATTTCCCCGGGGCGCTTCTTGTCGAGAGCTTTGCTGTCCTTGAGGGTTTGATGCCGTAGTTCGTCTTACTTTTACATAATGGCGGATTCCGATTCAAAAGCTACCCCTACTGCAGAGTCTGTGGATGCAGATGATATGTCCACTGAGGACAAGCTTAAGCAGGTAGTAGGGCGTTCGGTCCAGGCTCGGCTGTGATATTGCGAGTTGGCCTCCTGTAGTATTTACAGTCGTAGATGATATTCAGTCAGTGTTTGAGAATGGTGTCTATTGTGGTCATAACATATAGTGTCTCGTGCTTTCTCCTTCAGCCTGTTGGGAATTCGCTCCCCAACTGTAGCACTGTGTAACTGACTGTTTCCTCGTGTGACCTCGGAAGTTCGAACTCTACATTGGGGATTTCGCAGTGAACTAATCACTGGAGACTTATCTTTTCATTAGTTCGGGGATTGGATCCTATCACTCCTATCTTTTCTTTTTTCAGCTCGCTACCTATGCTGAGCGGCTCAAGACAAGGGGCAATGAACTATTGAAAGAAGGAAAGCGTGATGCGGCACTTGCTCTTTACACTCAGGTTGGTTTAGATTGAATTGACAAGGCTTCTAGGGAGGATGAGCTTCTCGCGTATTCTCTCATTCCATGGATAATTCTGTCGTATTATGACTATCATTCTCCGTGGGGCTCACCGCTAGTGCACTGCTCAAGCCATTTCAATACTATTCTAGAGCGGGTCATTGCATTTCAGGGCATCGAGGCTGCTGAGGCGAGCAAATCGGACGCGTTGGCCTCTGCATTATACGGTAACCGAGCGCAAGTTTATTTGGGCAATAGAGAGTGGAATAAGGTTGTCAATGACTGTCGGAAGGCTGTAAAGGCTGATAAACACAATGTTAAAGGTAGTGAGAATTGATGCGGTTTATTATGTGGTAGATGACGTGATGTGTGACCTTCTGGCAAGATTTTCGGAGGTGTCGATCATTTCAGCCTATTGGCGCGCAGCGAAAGCGTCTTTATCCGAGAAACTCTGGCAGCAAGCTATCGATCTCTCTCGTGAGGGGCTTAGTGCAAATCCCGGGAATAAAGATCTTGAGAAGATGCTGGCAGACGCCGAAGCGCAGTTGCAGAGGTTATATGGCAGACTATGCCGTATAGCTTTTTCGATTGATAATCAACAATTGTAGATACCGGGAGAAGAAAGCCTCGAAGCAGTCTAGCTCGTCGATCTCATTCGTGAGTGGAGGTGATAGCAGAAGTGATGAAGTGTCACCTGAGGAAGCCATGGAACAGCAACGGCTAGTTAAGGTAGTAGTCCGTTCTCGTACAATACGATAGACGGAAGGAATTGGATGTAACAAGTTGGGTGAAAAGTGGAGGTAGATAAGTTGGATAGGATATCTCGCGTAGGAGGCGGTGGTATCCTATGGACTTCTGATCTTACTGGATATACTGCGATATAGGTTTCATTCATCGCAGCGATAATTTCCTAGACACCGTACTTGTGCAGCTTATCAGCTTTCCATAGGGAGCGTTTATAGAACTTGTATTGCGAAGGCTCTTCAATCTAACCACTGACAGTCGACTGAGGTTCATGATGACTCGCCTGTCTGACCTCAGGAACTGAACGATCAGTATTCGGGAGTCCGACAGCAACTCCGATCAGCGGAAGTCGAAAAAGCTAAGACAGGGAATGCGAGGGACATCATCCAGAACATGCTGAAGGAG
This sequence comes from Perkinsus marinus ATCC 50983, assembly GCF_000006405.1. Lineage (NCBI taxonomy): Eukaryota > Perkinsozoa > Perkinsida > Perkinsidae > Perkinsus > Perkinsus marinus. The sequence continues at coordinate 1,168,396 of NW_003214508.1, read as the reverse complement.
GACTCTCAATTACGTAAGGTTATCCTCAGCAATGCTGAGTCAGCAGTGAAATCCTCTTCTAGCCTAACATCACTCGAAACAGTGAGACGCCTCGCCGATGCGTGTGGGACAGTGGCATCGCACTCTGATGTTCTTAATGCCCCAAAGATATTTTAATCATTAGTCAATTATTAGAATCTAATAGATCGAAACTGTATCGGTTTGTATTATTGTGTATTCCGTTTCAGATACGTATCGCGCCGTGGGGAAGTGTTTCATTCTATCTGATTCTGCTGAGCTCACGACCGACATGTCGAAGGCTGAAAAGCACTTGCAAGAGAATGTCATACCACAGCTGAAAAAATCAGAGGAGGCGATATCAAAGCGATGCAAAAATGCTCAAGGGGAACTGGACAACATGGTGAAGCACCTGAGGAAATCCCCTACCGCAACAGCATAGTTGGCTGAACCTCTATAGCTGTATAGAAGCTGGTGCTAGTATACCCTTGAGGATTCCTAGAGTTTCTTCAGAGATTATTGTGTCAAGTACCCACTGCTAGTTTTTGGGTGTTGCGCTGGGTGGAAGGTCAATGAGATGAGAACAAGAAGTGGGAGGTTATTGGTGCTTTGCTGCGATCATGTTCGAACGTGTTTGAGGCATGCACTCGCTTCATCCTTGTAGTTTGGTCCAGGTTTGGATTGGAAATATGCAAGCTGTCCCAGTTTGGATTCCATACCCGCACACATTGGGTTCCGCAGCGAAACTTTCGCTGATGGGAATCTCAGCACGAGATCATGACCTACAACAACATGGATGCGGAAGGTAATGCAGAGGCACTCCATCTACTAGAACTCGCAATTGTTCCCGAATAACGAAAGACTCAAGAACTAGAGTGGCAGAAGTTGACGCAAAATAGGATCCAGTTCGAGTCGAGGGGAAAGTCTCAGAGTTGATCGTCACTAGACTTTTGCTAAGAGGAATCCAGTCCGAAATAAGCCGCTACTAATGTAACTCAACCGAAAGCATTGTTTTCTATAATATACCGGGTGTATCATACTTGCAACATAATTATACAAATTGTGCAACAAACACCGCGGCGACGATAGAGCAGAGCCCGTCTGGATGGTACCTGATATAAAAAAGCATTTCGATCCAACAGAGGTCATTCGCTAGTCATTCTCACCCATCGGAGCGCTGCTGCGCCCGGAACACCCTAGTCGGAGTCCCTGTTGGTGGAGAGTCCGACGGGCTT
>NW_003214508.1:1164024-1167064 GCF_000006405.1 Perkinsus marinus ATCC 50983 | reverse complement strand
TCCATTGCTGCCAGCTGGGCGCAGGGTCGTCCTTAAAAGTTTTCAGTGAAAACATGAAATGTCGTGTAGAGTAACAAGTCTATTCAATGAATGTCGGCTTACCCGTTGTCTCCCTGCACTCTTGGGGGCTCGATGGTGATCGAGTCCAAGATGCTGCTGCTAGCAACGGAGGCGACGACAATCGTGACGATGAAGTTGCGGAACATTTGTTCAACTTGTTAAAATTACTACTTGAAGTAGTCTACTTTCAAGGTCATTGCGATCATGCTGATCGCGCGGTCGCGGATTGGGGCGGGCGAGGTTGATCATGCGCAGCTGTTCGGCTTTTCCTGCAAATTCCTGAAAACTTGCTTTCGGTGTGTCGATGAGGCAACAAATCGTTTTTATATCTCCCTATTGGACTGAGAGCACGAACGACCCAGATTAGCTGACCTAGTTATCGTTATCGATAGAACTCGGACGATCCGGATTTAGAGGATCGGTTGGAGTCTCCAAACCGTGCAAAAGCTTGGATATCTCCAACGGTAGTGAAGGACACCTTCAGAACAGTCTGAAGGAAAACCCTCGAGTTGAGAGCCTCAACTTCGTAGGGCATTATTTTTCGCACTAAGATCTTCGCAAACCCAATACCGCTCGGAACAGTTGAACGTAATATGATATTACGCAGTGGGAAGTGTTTCACCGTATCCGATTGACAGAAGTTGACTCGGAATTGGATTCGGTTCAAGTCGAGGAGACATTCCCTCAGTTGCTGCGTCGCAGTACTCTTGTGGCAAGGGTTCCTTCCCGAAATGACCCGCTACTTATATAACTCAACCAAAAGCTTGTTTTTTCTATAATTAACTTGCAACGTCATCATACAAATCGTACAACGAGTACCGCGATGACGATGGAGCAGAGCCCATGTGGATGGTTTCTGAGATAAAAGTGCATATTGATCCGGCAGGAGTCACTCGGGCAGTCATTCTCACCCATCGGAGCTCTGCTGAGCCCTGAAAACCCCAGTCGGAGTCCTCGTCAGGGGAGACTTCGATGGGGTGGGACTGGGAGTGGTGCTCATGACGAAGTCGTCCGTCAATGGAGCCCACTCCCAATCCTTCTCTCCCTCGCTATCAACGGGACGCAGTGTCGTCCTGAAAACGTGATCCGTCGTGAGATTAATAAGTCCATTCAATGAATGTTGGCTTACCCGTTGCCCTCGTGCACTCTTGGAGGCTCAATGGTGATTGAGTCCAAAATGCTTCCAGCAGCACTAAAGACGATGGCGATTGCCACGATGAAGTTACGGAACATTTTTGTAACTTGTTGAAATCACTACTTGAAGTAGTCTATTCTTATGAGCTTTTCGACCATGCTGACCCCGCGGTCGCGGATTAGGGCGAGCGAGATGCAACATGCGCGAATATTCCACTTTCGTGCAAGTTCACGAAAACTGGATATCGGCACATTGATCGGACAATTGCATCGCAAGTTGCTCTACACCGTTTATTATGACACGTTGATCTAGTCTTTGCTGCATCCGTTGAATGCTCTACATTCCGTGGAGGCTTGTCTTCGCTAAGACATGGCGGAACAACCTCCTGTGCTGCAGAAGTCGCTAGCTGGCTATGAAAATCTCGGTATCAGCGCGGATAGGGTCACTTACGAGGGTCATTGCGTCAGTGATTTCGAAGAAGACGCCGTGACTAGGTTACGGCCAAGTCTACACAGCAAATGATGACTTGTTCAACTGATCAGTGACGAGATCCTGCGAGAGTTTTCCACGATGCTTACTTGGCCTAATCCTCAGCTGCATGCATTGGTGAGAGTTGAAATTATTACAATGTGATTTGTACTCTAATTCATTCTATGTATGACTAGTAGCCTCTGGCAAGTGATAGTAAAAAGGCATGGACCACATGGTGTGGAGTTTTCAGTCTGTATGAAACATGTGTTGTGCTCAAGTCTGCCATAAACTGGCTCAGACGGAATACCAGGGTAGTGTATTGAAAACACTGTGGTAGAAGTGAAAGATAATGTAGTGATTCCCTATTTCGAATACCTGGAAGGCGTGACAACCATGGCAAAGAGAATCTTTCGGTATTTGAGATGTGTTTGTGCACGGCGCAGGATGTAGAAATCTTTTCCTGTACGGATGGTAACTATACTATGGTGTTTTTGTATTGCATACGATGTATCCTATTACATCACTTGAAACATTTAGCATGATGCGGGGTGCATACATCTTTCTCGAGGGGCTGAACAGGTCGAGGAAGTCTGCCCAGCTCAAAACGTATTAGCGAAGCTTCGAGGCTAAGGATGGGGAAGGGGGTCGTTTGCTAATTGCAAGATCTATTGTCGGCAAGTGCGTTGAGTCTCCAGACGTCGGCCCCGCAATGACGCAGGATATCGGAACTCTCGAATCAGATGGTGGAGATGGGGCTCCCTCCGCGGAGTAGCGTCATTGATAAAATGCTGGATCCATACTTAAGGGATCCCTCGTGCAGGATGAAGGATGAGGCTGTGCACTCGCTGTTTCAGCGAATAGGTAACGGCTGAGCGTTCTTGCTTAACGTTCGAGAGAGCTCCTCGCCTCGGAACTTGTTCAATCAGGTGGGAGGCGATGCCGGAGATGCTGAGTCATTTGGCTGCGGGGAGGCATATAGGTATAGTAGGCTTGCGGTCATTCCTATCTGATTCTCTCCATCTCAGTCTGTGATAGATACATCTTCTCTGTCGTGGCCTACACTGCTATGAAGGTGACTGTGGACTTTGAATGGTGCAAGAGTGTGGACGTAATACTCTGAGAAGAGCTATGCTTCTCGGAGAGTGGTATTAATAGATTCAGCAGGGTCGACGTGGTTAACCCTGAGTACCACTCAGTGAGTAGTTGCCTGCCTCCGGCTAGGTTGGTCTACCGAGGCCTGATATGGTCATGTTCTTGGACATAAGCCCGGAGGCAGCTGCTAAGGAAGGAGAGTATGGTGAGGAGCGGTATGAGAAGGAATCGCAAATGCAGGTAAGATGTAACGTTGATACTATGCTCCGAATGACGTGTTAG
>NW_003214508.1:1155536-1163924 GCF_000006405.1 Perkinsus marinus ATCC 50983 | reverse complement strand
GCATCGCAAGTTGCTCTACACCGTTTATTATGACACGTTGATCTAGTCTTTGCTGCATCCTTTGAATGCTCTACATTCCGTGGAGGCTTGTCTTTGCTAAGACATGGCGGAATAACCTCCTGTGCTGCATAAGTCGCTAGCTGGCTATGAAAATCTCGGTTTCGGCTCGGATAGGGTCACTTACGAGGGTCATTGCGTCAGTGATTTCGAAGAAGCCGCCGTGACTAGGTTACGGCCAAGTCTACACAGCAAATGATGATTTGTTCAACTGATCAGTGACGAGATCCTGCGAGAGTTTTCCACGATGCTAACTTGGCCTAATCCTCAGCTGCATGTATTGGTGAGAGTTGAAATTATTACAATGTGATTTGTACTCTTATTCATTCTATGTATGACTAGTAGCCTCTGGCAAGTGATAGTAAAAAGGCATGGACCACATGGTGTGGGGTTTTCAGTCTGTATGAAACATGTGTTGTGCTCAAGTCTGCCACAAACTGGCTCAGACGGAAACCATGCGATACCAGGGTAGTGTATTGAATACACTGTGGTAGATGTGAAAGATAATGTAGTGATTCCCTATTTCGGATACCTGGAAGGCGTGACAACCATGGCAAAGAGAATCTTTCGGTATCTGAGATGTGTTTGTGCACGGCGCAGGATGTAGAAATATTTTCCTGTACGTATAGTAACTATACTATGGTGTTTTTGTATTGCATACGATGTATCCTATCACATCACTTGAAAGATTTAGGATGATGCGGGGTGCATACATCTTTCTCGAGGGGCTGAACAGGAAGTCTGCCCAGCTCAAAACGTATTAGCGAAGCTTCGAGGCTAAGGATGGGGAAGGGGGTCGTTTGCTGATCGCAAGATCTATTGTCGGTAAGGCGTGGGGTCTACCGACGTGGGGCCCGCAATGGCGCAGGATAACGGAACTTTCGAATCAGATGGTGGAGATGGGGTTCCCTCCGCGGAGTAGCGTCATTGATAAAATGCTGGATCCATACTTGAGGGATTCCTCGTGCAGGATGAAGGATGAGGCTGTGCACTCGCTGTTTCAGCGAATAGGTAACGGAGATCGTATTCTGGTTTGTAGGTGCATCATCAATTGAGTTGAACGGCTTACAGTCGAACTCCAGCGCCATGCATAGTGGATGAGAGATACTGTGTTTGTCTACGTCGTTTCAATGGTGCTGATTGTGTGGGATGACAACGCTTGAGGTTAACGCAGTATTCGACTTCCGAGTAACTCACGCTGTGCCACAGCGGCTGTGGCAATGTGCTTCCAAGTTGACGTGTTGGAATGTCTTTATCATGCATGATCTGAGGACTGTGATGAAGACTCTATGATCACTGATTTTCAGAGTCCACGAGAGAAAAACTGGGCGGCTGGCGTCTTCGGCGAATTTTGATTCTGGTGTTGACGACCGACTAAGAGAAAGCCAGCCGAACATGCTAGTGATGAGTCTTCATTAACAGCTGGATATACTTGATGTCTAAGAGCATTTGATTCGGGTTCGCTTGGACACAGTTCCAAAAAGTGGGTCGCAGGAATTTGAGGGAATAAGGACACTGAGCTTGTGGCGTTTCAAATGCAGCAAGTTAGTCGATACCTTGAAATGGTGATATGCTGAGAGTATCAGCTAGATGCCGCGGAAAAGGTGTAGGAACGCGGAGATCTCTTGGCGCACGATCATGTCGTGGATGGAATTTCCATCATGGAAGGACCTTTAGATAAAAGCAGGAGGGCCGAGAAAATTACATGGACTTCGCGTGGTAAACGACGGTGCCCGGTGTGACTCTTGAACGTTTTCTGTGTGAACTGGTTTCTTGATATCTATGTATGCGTCTTTAGTTTATATGCTCACTTGCCAAGTGACATTTGGGCAATCATCAATCGGGCTTTCAATCGAGCGAGTGAAGCAGGAGTGCGAGAGGGACAGGTTGCATTGCACAACGCCTGTCCCCGGTGAGTAGTTGATGATGGTAGGTTTTACGTATGTTATTGCTACCGTTAAGTGCGAAACCACTAGTCAACTACCACGTTCTCCCTCATCATGACGTGTTTCCTAAGGAGTACTCAAGCGTGTCCCCAGCGGAGATCCTCCGACTCTTTTGGTCGAACGTTTGGTTGTGTTGGAAACTAGCCAACTGGGACTAGCTTCAAGCTGCTACACCGCTTGGCAGCTAGCGAACAAGGTTTTGAGATTGGATCTCTTAGGTTTTTGAGTGCATTTAGTCTGACATTAAGTGGTAGTTGATTTTTTCGTTTTTGCCAATGTCGTCACCTGTTGAATCTCGTATAGCCTCTCTCGGTCTCACCCTCCCTTCTGGTGCTGCTCCTTTGGCGAACTATGTGCCTTATAGCAGGTCCGGTAACCTAGTGTAAGGAATGCTCTCGATTCCCGGTAACCCAGCTGTCTGGCTGGTAGGTTCGTGAGCGGTCAGCTCCCTAAAGAAGACAAGCAGGACGGAACAGCGTTTTTCCATCAGGGCAGACTTGGAGACAACTTTACTGTTGAGCAGGGTCAGGCCGCTGCTAAGGCTTGTGGTCTTAATATGATAGCCCAGGTAGATCTTGTTATAGGGGATTGCGACAGGTTGATTTTCTTTGTAGGTCAAAGAGGCATGCGGAGGCGACCTGTCTAAGGTTAAATCTGTTGTTAAGGTTGAGGCATTTATCAACTCAACACCTGACTTTGTCGATCAACCCAAGGTACGTGGTTTCTCCGTTTTTGTATGTGGCTAGCGGTCTTCGATCAGGTCACCAATGGCTGCAGCGACTTGCTGGTTGACGTATTTGGTGAGGGTGTTGGCCGTCATAGGTGAGTGTTAGACTTTCGCATACCATTCGATATACGTTTTAAATTAGAACGAATCTCGAACTTTAAACTTTTAATAATTTCAAATTAAAACTTTGAATCTTACTTTCTCATCGAAGGTGTTTTATAGTATGATGCTTTCCCTCAGCCGTTTCGCAGTTGGGTGCGCTTCGCTACCCATGGGCGTAGCTGTTGAGATTGGCGGTGTCTTCGAGATTTCCGATTGAGCGGATAGGCTCTGTTGTTGGATGTCCATATATCTAAAGTGTTGTCAAAACATAAGGACTTTTATTCACGATGTGTTTATCTAAAGAGTTAAAAGTTTTTCCTGTTTCATCTTCGACTTGGGTATTCAATTTCGTAAGGGGGATGTTGCACGTGGGATGCGGCAGAGAGAGGATGAGCTGTTGTTGTCGGCAAGGCTCCTCCCTTGTCTGGCTAAGTTGCGATTGAATAGAATGAGTCAACTACTTCTAGAGGTCCTTGGGGAAGTCCGCTGCAGTGTTCTGTCGTCTTGAGGTGGTCTGCAATGGAGGTGTATTGACGTGATTAGGGTGCGTATATTATATTATTATTAGTATTAAGTTAAAGGGAGGGTTGATGCACTTTGTTCAGTAGGCTTGTTTTGATATTTAAGCACCACGGAGCTATGTGCTTGGAAGCTAGAGGCTCCAGGGTCTCTGGAGGGCGCTGGAGGGGCTCTTGTACACGGCATAGTATTAGGTGTGCTATCTTGTTTTTTCCAACAGGTTGCAAGCCAGCACTTCCACAGCACGAAACCCAACCGAAGACATTGTTTATTCACATGCAAATAATCGTATGGTCGTCATGCAAATATCACTAAGACGAACGTTATAAGGAGGCTAGTGCCGCCGACCATCGATGTACAAAACCTGGAAGGAGAAATATTATACTCGATGTGATCAAATGATGGAGTAAGTCCTGTTGGTCTTACCCGTCGGAGCTGCCTCCCGTTCTGACCCCCCGAATCCTCAGTAAGCGTAGGCGCCTGGGAGGTATGTGGAGGCTCTATTGAAGGGAAGGTGAACTTGCGTGGGGAAGGGGTGGGCTCGGGTGGAGCCTCCACCGTGGAGGAGAGGTGGTGGTCAGGGCGAGGACATCGGCCAACTGATCCAGCCACTTCACCCACTCGGGTGAGCCTTTCTTATAGGGCTGTGTCCTGAGGTGAAGTGCTCATACAGCCACTAAAACAATCAAAGGAAAGTCCGGCTTACCCGTTGGCCAGTTCAGGCCAAGTTCCTGGAGGCTCCAACGTGATGGAGTCCAGGAAGCCGCTGTATGCAGCGACCGTTAGGAAAGCCACGGCCATCAGATTGCGGAACATTTCATGGACTTACGTCGAATGTACTGTACCTGGACATTGATAGGGGGTGTGTCGATCGCGTGGTCGCGGATTTTAAGGTGAGCGAGAATGCAGTTGAGCCCTAGGATGTTTGTTGTGCACTCTTGCCAAGAATAGAGCATTGTATGTTTGAGGGAGAATCTGGAACGCGGATTTGCAGCTTATTCTGCTCGTGATGTTTCGTCATGCAAATATCACTAAGACGAACATTATAAGGAGGCTAGTGCCGCCGACGGTCGATGTACGGAACCTGGAAGGAGAAACATTATATTAGATGTGATCAAATGATGGAGTAGGTTCTGTTGGTCTTACCCGTCGGAGCTGCCTCCCGTTCTGACCCCCCAAATTCTCAGTAAGCGTAGGCGCCTGGGAGGTATGTGGGGGCTCTATTGAAGGGAAGGTGAACTTGCGTGGGGAAGGGGTGGGCTCGGGTGGAGCCTCCACCGTGGAGGAGAGGTGGTGGTCCTACTTGGACATTGATAGGGGGTGTGTCGATCGCGTGGTCGCAGATTTTAAGGTGAGCGAGAATGTAGTTAAGCCCTAGGATGTTTGTCCGACAAACTTTGTCGTGCACTCTTGCCAAGAATAGAGCATTGTATGTTCGAGGGAGAATCTGGAATGCGCATTTGCGGCTTCTTCTGCTCTTGATGTTTCGGAGGAGCTTATGGGGCTGCTTTGTTCGACATTCATGACGGAGAGGGATGACAGATGTACTCGCTAGCTACATATTCATCAGGCCTATGATTCGTACGTGCGAAGTTCCTCGATTCATACTTAAAGCTTCACATTGTCCTCATACCCCTCTCATATAGTGTCGTGCTCCGGGCAAAGAACATGACAGAGAGAATTATCGGGCTTCTGTCAACCGAGTGGAGTGTACCTTCTAATAAGATCGTATACAGCATAGTTTCAAATGTTTTCGTTATAGCTTACAGCCCAGGGATTTCCCCACTCGTAAAACTCAACCCAAAATACTGGTCATTCAATGCAAAAAATCATGCAAATAATACAAATATTATAAGGAGTCCAGCGCCGCCGACGGTCGATGTACGGAACCTGGAAGGAGAATTGTCATATTCGATGTGATCGAATGGTGGAGCGAGTGCTGTTGTTCCTACCCGTCGGAGCATCCTCCCGCTCGGAGCCCCGGACCCCCAGTTGGCGTAGGTGCCTGTGAGGTATGAGGGGGCTCTATTGAGGGGAAGGTGAACTTGCGGAGGGTAGGGGTGGGCTGGGGTGGCTCTATTGAAGGGAAGGTGAACTTGCGGAGGGTAGGGGTGAGCTCGGGTGGAGGTAAGGTAGCGGTAAGGCCATCGGCCAACTCCGCCGGCTTTGTCCTGAAAAGAAATGGCAGTCAGGAAGATACTGAGGAAGAATCCAGCTTACCCGTTGGCAAGTCCAGGCCAAGTTACTGGGGGCTCCAAAGTAATGGAGTCCAGGATGCTGCTGAATGCAGCGGTAGCCAGAAGAGCCGTGGCAATGAGAATGCGGAACATGTTCGCAACCTGTTGAAAGTACTATACTTTGGCAGTGATTGGGGATGCGCTGGTCGTGCGGTCGCGGATTGTGGGCGAGCGAGGTTGTAGATGCGCCCTACCACGCCTTTCCTGCAAACTGTCGGAAAACTTCCGACAGTGATTTAATCACCGCACTAGCTAAGAGGAGTGTTTGCCTCATCGAATGTACCGGGCTGGTGCTGCTGATTCTTTGGTATTGACCCATTGTCCACATTTACGGCTCATTCAGCTTGGTACTTTTGAAGGAGGCTCCTTCATGGAGCATCTGACTCGGAAGTTAATATCTAAACAACGCAGCCTCAGGAGTTGTGAGGTTGCAAGTATATTTTTCTGAGCTATCTCGTCAGAAAGGGCAGTCATGCAGTAACGTTTCTTTGTCAAGACATGTTTCACATGGTACTTTCCATTCTGATTAAACACATGTTGTGCAGCAGTAGGCTGGGGTTCTCTGGGATTATCATGGCCATGACTTCATTACTCACTGTGTTGCTCCAGTTTAGTGCATGTTATTTTCCGATCGAACCGCGAGAGCTACGCCGTGGCGAGGCACCTTCGGTGTTGTCATAGGATTGGAAATGTCAGAAGAATCTATGCGCTTGTGATACGTCGGGCCTCGAGAGATTGGTGAGGATGAGGTAATACCAGGCCGAGATCACTGTGTGTCTCAAATGCGATATAAGCACCCTAGAACACATTGTTACCAAATGCGACGCATATTAACCAGCATATGTTCATAACTTATGAACATGTGCTGGTTAACATTTGCACTGCAAAGGACCAAACCAGCATTTGATCTTCTCTGAGCTCACTCGTGTCCTTCGATAGCAGCGTACGTGCTTAATTCCACCAACAGTACCGAATTCCGCCTCGATGAGAACTGCTGTGAGCTGCATCCCACTGGGAGGCTCCCAGGCTACAGTGCCTTTAATGGGGCCTACTCAACCACAGCTACTACCCTTACTAAGGTTAACATGCAGGTGACTAGTGACAGCCGGGCACTGACCGGCTCATGATGATGTCGCTTGTTAGACATATTCCTTCAGGACGTCCCTCCTGCGGCCTCGAGCGTCCTCTCTGGGACTTTGGGTGGACTGTTCAGTATTGGTAGGTGTCACACACGTCCGTCTTTATTCGCCTGTTTCTGCGGTTAACAGGTTACAACTCAGGATTCCCCCACTCGCGAAACTCAACCGAAAGCAGTGTTCATTCACGTGCAAAAAAATAGGATGGTCATCATGCAAGTATCAAGAAAACCAACATTATAATGAGGCTCCTGCCGCCGACGGTCCACCTACGGAACCTGAAAGAAGAATTATTGTATAATATAATATAGTTTATATTCGACATGGCCAAATGATGAAGTAGATGTTGTTGATCCTACCCGTCGGAGCTTCCTCCCGCTCTGAGCCCCGGAACCTCAGTCGGCGGAGGCGCCGGTGAGGTATGGGGGGGCTCTACCGATGGGAAGGTGAACTTGCGGGGAGTAGGAGTGGTCTCGGGTGGAGGAGAGGTGGTGGTCAGGGCGAGGATATCGGCCAACTGATCTAACCACTTCACCCACTCGGGTGAGCCCTTCTTGAACGGTTTTGACCTGAGAAGAAGTGCTTATACATTCAGAAGAAAATGTTGAAGTCGAATCCAGCTTACCCGTTCGCAAGTTCAGGCTCATGTACTGGAGGCTCCACAGTAATGGAGTCCAGGATGCTGCTGAATGCAGCGATCACCAGAGCCGCGACGATGAGAGTGCGGAACATTTTGTCAACTTATTGACAGTACTATATTTGGACAGTCATTGGGGATGCGCTGGTCGTACGGTCGCGGATTATGGGCGGGCGAGATTGTAGATGCGCTCTACTATGTCTTTCCTGCAGAATGTCGGAAAGCACCGTCCTGAACTTCTCCATTTGAATTGATGAGATGTAGAACGCGAGAATTTCACCCGGATTCTGTCGCAAATGCAGGCATGTTTTTCTCAGCTATGTCGTCAGAAAGCGCAATCGTACAGTAACGTATCTTTGTCAAGACATGATTCACATGATACTTTCCATTCTGATCAAACACATGTTGTGCAGCAGTAGGCTGGGGTTCTCTGGGATTATCATGGCTATGACTTCATTACTCGCTGTGTTGCTTCAGTTTTGGGCATATTGTTTTTCGATTGAACGGTTCAATTGAACCGCAAGAGCTAAGCCGTGGCGAGGCACCATCATTGCTGTCATAGGATCGGAAATGGCAGAAGAGTCTATCCGCCTGTGACACGTCGGGCTTCGAGACATTGCTATGGATAAGGTAATGCTAGGCCGAGATCACTCGATGTCCCAAGTACGATATAACCACTCTAGACCGCATAACTACCAAAGGTGAACAAGTATTATACATGTAAATCTTAGAAAGTAACTATCTGGTAGTTGAACATGTACATAGAGAGAGTGGGTTATCGAAGAATCTTGGCAGCCCGGCGTTGGAGAGCAGAAAACTCGAGCTCTGGAGAATTGGATAGGTCGATCAATCCGTTTGTTCGACACCAAAATTCGTCGTTCATCCCCAAATACCACAGCAGCCTCTGATTCAGATTTGGTATGAATATGTGAAGAAATATAAGTCCATGCAATCCATGCTTCATTTACTGTCTGCGGGAGTTGCTTGATATTATGATAGAAAGGTGCCTGATTTTTACAATCTTCTC
>NW_003214508.1:1139743-1155436 GCF_000006405.1 Perkinsus marinus ATCC 50983 | reverse complement strand
GGTGAGATACGTCTTTTTCGAGAGGACGGGCATTCTATTGCATATGTTTACAATGAACTTGTTGTGTGGTGGTGATCCCGCACACTTTGAGGTTTTTTAGCGGGTATATCCCTAGGGGGGGATGAAGACGGCTTCCCGCCAGCTCCGCAGTGGTCAGATCTGCAAAGACTTCACCGTCTGGCTGGGACAGGTCGCCGCCAAGTTTTGTCCCCAAGACACGATAGCTCAGGTGGGTATCCACCTAGCCGGCATAATAAAAACAGTCAAGCCTCCATTGTGAAGGAGACCTGTTGGAGGTCAGGTACAGCTTCATTAGGGTTGGCGCTATCCTCAACTCTATAGCGGAGTCTGTGGACAATTCACCGGCAGAAGCATTTACCTTCCGGTTACAGCCGTGGTTGTCCTGATCGCAGCCCTGAATGGAGATGACATCGAACATCACAGTTCACTGCTGCGCTCAGTGCTGTCAGCTCGGGTTACCAGTAACAGCGGCCGAGTTGGAGAAGCTGCGCTCATAGATCATCGTCGTTGCTGGGAGTGGCTGTTGGAATGGGCGTGGTCTTCGAACTAGTTGACTAAGCATAGCTCCTCCCCCGAAGCGGTTCCCACTTAACTCGGGCATTTTCTGCGATTCTTTTATGTTCTCGTGTTGCAAGTCGTTACGAGATGGTCTCACTGTTTCCGACTCGGAGATAATAGGCTCTCGTGGAGGGGCTGCGTGTGAGGTTGCCGATCGTCCACCCACTTCCATGCGTCTTCCCTCACAGTTGTTACTTCCATAGTCGATGCAGACGGCAGGCGAGGATCTCTTGAAGCCCCCATCTGAGGGCTTCTGGACTTCTCTGAAGGACCGTTCCATCTTCTCCCCACATGCGGCGGCTGTTCGATTATGGCATGTGGCAGAGGGTATCGAGAAATCGGGAATCAGCAAGGTCCCTGATGCTGTGAAGGCTAGGGCATACAGGTAAGCATGTCTCATCCCTTAGTCCATGTTTTGTGAATATATGCGTATCTGTGAAATAAATATACATACGTATATAACCACGCGATTTTACGATGTAGAATTTTTGTGATCAACCTGATTTCCAGATTCCGAAATTTTCATACGCAGCAGTTGAAGCTAATATTCCGCAGGTCTCTGGTGAGCCTCCTTCGTCATTACTCCCGAGATGGGCATGGATACCTCAAAGCCGTGAAGCAATACAACCAGCTGGCTCCAAGTGTGGGAGGACAAGCTCTTAAGGCTGATGAGGGTTGGGCTCGACACGTCATACAGTCCAACGACGAGATCATGGTGATATAATTGTAGTCGTGGCGGTTGCATAAAATTTGCTACTCAGGGGCAACTGGAACAGGAGCTGCGGCACAGCACGGTAGGGCAAGTCAAAGAGAGCTGCCGCCTGGCGATGGAAAGGATAATTCGGCAAGCGGCGAATGCCCATGATTTCCCTCTGGCATTGCAATGGTCAGCGGGACGCTGTATTGAGCGAACCTCAACAGCTGTGTAGGTATACATGTGGGCAGGGAAGTGGCAGGCAGGGACTCCAGGGAGTCTCCTATAGGGACCGGTGAGCTTCTCTCGGAGGTTGGCGAGAGCGCCTAATGTGGTGTGCAGATGCTCGACCCCGAGCCAGTACGCCGAGATGTACATCAACATGTGCGAACTAGCTGTGCTTGTCGGGAAAGCTAGTGATGTACATCTCTTTGCGGCTAAGGTGTCGCAGATACTATCAGGTCAGTCACTTTGGGTAGGGACAGTTTTGGTCATCATAACGTCGGCACCATTGGAAGTACTCGCCGACCATAGCTGCTTAATAACACAGTGCGTGTTAGTACATAGTCGTGCCGTATAGAAAGGCACACATCGATATCAGTTCCGGTGAAATGTGCCTACAGACCTGACATCATGCTGACAGTTCGGGTTTTATAGCATTTCCCATATGCACATGTGAGAAGTGTATTTTCCGAGATAAATGAGAACCGATCTCAGCATCTGCATAAGCAATGTAAACCTTGTTGAGAACTTGTGCTGGAGGACCGAAGCCACATCTGATCTTCCCTGAGCTCACACTTGTGCCAGGATAGCGTAGTACGTGTTTAGATACGCCAACAGTACCGAATGCCGCCTCGATAAAAGCTGCTGTGAGCTGCCTCCAAGGCTTCTGCAGTGCCTCTAATGGGGCCTACTCGACCGCAGCTACTACCCTCACTAAGGTTAACATGCAGGTGACTAGTGACCGGATCACGATGATGTCGTTTGTTAGACATACTCCTTCAGGACGTCCCTCCTGCGGCCTCGAGCGTCCTCTCTGGGACTTTGGGTGGACTGTTCAGTATTGGTAGGTGTCACACATGTCCGTCGTGATTGGCTGATTTATGCGGTCTAGGTACTGCATGCGGTACTGCCGTGCTGTGTCGGATCGCCAGTGCAAACAGTCGAGCACAGTTGAAGGAAGGGATAGCATGTGACGCCGATGCAGCGGTCCAAATGAGCAACAGCACTTCGGGGCTTCTCAGAGGTGACTACACTGAGCATGCGAAGGGGCATCTGTCTGGCTTGGTCTCAGTTCTCTGTGAGTACCCTCGCCTGCAGGAACTAGTAGACAGCGTAGTCGACTGTCGCTACGCTGAATGCCTCACCTTGATCGACGAGCTGGTCAACGACTTGGCGTATGACCCGCTTATCGGGCACCGGGCTCATGTAACCTCTCACTTCGCTGCACCCCTCTGTGAGTACATCTCAGGCGATTGGACGGTGTGCTCGTATGAGGTGCCTCATCACTCACTGCAACGCCTTCAGAGAAGTCCCTCTGCTACGTATAGCGCATGATCTTGGGTATTCCAGTGTTGAGGTATAGTAGAACTTAGCTGTCCTGCCCTGATCAGTCTCAATGGCTAGGCTCTGGAACCGGACCTCGAGGCTGCGATACAAGGCAGAATACTTCTACCCGGCGGAGGGGAGGAGAAGCTCTTCGCACGCGTTGAGGGACGCATAGATCTTCAAGCTGGTGTAGGCATATTGTTGTTGATGGGCTTCACTTAGCTGTGGACCCTCCTAGGTCCTGCGGGCGGTCGAAGTAGACTCCCGAGAGAGGATGCAGGAAATGGTGGAGGTGGTCTGTGGCCCCACAGGTTTTGCAGCTAACATACAGAAAGTCGTTTTAGAGTGAGGTTAAGAACACCACTTTGGAGTCTTGTAGTATGTACTCAGGTTCAACTTACGACAAGCAGCTGCTAAACGATGCACCTCTGACAAGCCCATAGAGGATGATCGCACAAGAGCCCTCCGACTGAGGCTAGGAGTGGTGATGGAGAGCCGACTGATGTGACGATGAGTGAGGACGCTGACACGCCTCTAGTGACACAAGCTACTGAGTGAAATTTTCTACCAATTGAGACGCTGAGTTGTATCACAGTACTTGGGTCACATTCATGGCTGATATGGTCGGTCATGATGACCATCTCTGCTCGCCTAATAGCACCGCCACATTTTCATCGCAACGCGTTAAGTCCCGAACGAGCAGCTTGCAGATTCCCATCGGCCTAAGAGTGGCTGTCACTCTCTGGAGGTGTTGTGGCTCCTTGCATTGCCTCTCTGAGTGATACGAAACGTGTGCCGGCTTTCACGGGTTTCCTGTGATACACTGAAGTTTTTGTGTTCGCTCGTCGCAACGTGGTACCCCCTTGCATGCAGTCAGCTGATACCCCCTATCATTCAAACCCCGCTCATCACACAGTAGCTTTCCGACAATGGAAGCTGACACCTCCAGAGAAGACGACCAGGTGAACGGACGAAGTGGAATTTGTATCTTAGTTATTCTCTCTGATGCGGCAGATTCTCAGTTTGCGAATTGAATTACAGAAGGTCAAACGACAACGCGATGAAGGGTGGGGAATATCTTTCATGTCGTTCATCATGCTTTACTCTACTCTCAGTCTCTCTCAATTGTCGAAGAGGCTCGACGACTGTCAGAGGCTCCTGGTTCTACAGGGCGTGGACGCTGACCGAGAGCTCCAGCGGGCGGAAACCGCCAGTATGCGTCTGGAGGACTTCATGGCAAGCTGCAGTCGAGCTTGGAAGCCTCAAAGCGACTCAGCAGCGGCAGCGGGGGCTCCATCGCCAGTCGCATTACCAAGCATTAGTGTGCCGGTTGTGACCCCGGTATTTTCGCCTAGTATTTTCTCGGCATTTGGCGTTGATGGTGGGGAGTCATTTCGATGGGAAGAAGGTGAGTAATGTGATTCACACGGACTTGAAGACACTTGTGTGATTTCAGGTATCACCAAGGGTGACGCGACTTCAGAGGACTTACAGGCTGAAGTGAGTCGCCCATCCGATTGGTGGGGCTACAGAGCTTGCAGGTTCAGAATCTGCGTCTTGTCGTTAAGCGTATGACCGATGATGCAGAGGACTTCAGCGGGACGGTCGGCACTCTACGGAGCTCCTTGAATGAAGAGCGGAAGATGGCTCAGCGGTATAGGGAATCTTATGAGCGTTTGAGTGTCAAATTGAACGCTCTCGAAGCCGACATTAGAGAAGAAGTCCTAGGAAGAGGAAATGTGAAGGTAAGGCTCGCCGTCCCGTAGGGGTTAATGCGTTCGATCAGCCGCTACTGCGTTATCTCGAGGAGGACGGCTCAGCACAAGGTTGCTTAGCGCTGATTCGAGAAGGCTGCTCCGAGGCACTGTCTACGACTACTAGTGTCCTGCGGCCCGACGACTTTCCCGTTGATGCCGTTAAGTCGTGCACTGGGCCTGATTCGGTTCATGTGGATCAGACGTGAGCCTTCCCGTGGAGTGATGTCGTTCCAATGCATAATATTAGATCAGTGAGAAATGACGATGGAGTGGTTGGCATCCGAGTACCGCTGCGGAGCAAGCAGACCAGTAGTGGGCCCAACGGTCGAAGGGCGGTACTCGCCGAACTTAACGAAACTCGAGAGGTGAACGGTGCGAATGCCGCGAAGGTGAACTTTATGGTAGAGAATTGGCAAGTATAGTTTTCATCAGAAACCCTTGGTCCGACAACCCAGTACCCACAACGCCAGGGCTGTTCGCAACTTCAATGTCAAGGATGACTATGTATCCAATACGACATAACGACATGCTTAACCTTCCTTTACATCGAATACTGTTCTTGAGTGAGCGAGTGGTCACACGATATGACACTATGTCGACAATATTGTCACTAAAATGGCGTTGGATATATTCTATGATATCGGACGGTCTCTCTTGGGATAAAATTTCTCCATAGAGCACAGATACTCCCGGATGAGAACTAGTAACACAAGAGTGGAGTGCCGCAACGCGTGTGACAACTGCAATTACTGCATGTGATGATACTCATTCCTTCTGTTCTGTCTCACACACATTCATCTCGATGTCCCTCTCCTCTGTGGTAGAGGACAATACCTCCTCCTCTCGTGCTGGAGCTTGCCGATATCTGAACACTGTGAATAGCACGTCGTGTAGGTTGGAGTTTTTACTGTGTGCCTGCCGCTATACAACCGAGCAAAGCCACTGAACCAACCATGTTCGAATGATGGTCCCATATGACGTGATTCAATAGAACCGTGGCTACTTTACATAGAACACCAACCTGACACCGTGGATACGATTCTTCCGAAGTCATGCGGGGAACTCACCACAGTGAAAGTAGTTGCCGTGACCAGCTCTCTGAGGTGGAAGCCGTAGAATGAAATACCGATTCCTATGACACACGAGGCTAGCAAAGAGGGGAGGGCCTGGAACACTCGATGGAGGAACTGTTTCAGCGAACGACAACCTCGAGCGTCCAGGTGTAGTCGTTAATCAACGTCCAGAATTCCCCGTTGATTGCTGCAGCTACGATAAGCACGGGTATACTGAGAACGTTGTTGTAATAAACTCTGGTCCACGTTGACATGGGAACTGAGGCAAACCCTAGCGATAGCTATTCGATTTGAGAGCTTGGTCTTGCCCGTGTTGATGATGTGCTTAACAAAGGCCATTTCAGTGACAATCGCCATGAAATAGAGCGAGACCCAGAAGTAGCCTTGTGCCTGATTCGAAGTATTAAACCTAGAGCTAACTCTTGCCCACCTGCATTCCGTCGTCCCTGACCATATATAGGAAGGCCCCTAGGACTATTCCGAAGAGAGCCAGCCAAGACTGAAACAGTAGGTTGCTAACCGCCACAATGAGAGCCATTGCGCACGGTACTCCAATCCCTACGGCCGAGCCTCTTACCTTCCCGCTTGGTAATTCCCTTCCGAGATAATAGTAGTCGAAGAATGAGACTGCCAGGGGGGAGCACGATCTGACATAAACCCGAATCGTCTTGGAGGAATATGCACTAACTTGCCTAAAAACAATAACGGTCTCAACATTAACATGCTGCAAGGCTTTCACGTTCGTGAAAAGGCACAGGCAGAAGATAGCAACGACACCTGAGGACGGCTTCAACCATGGAGTTGACAAGCGGCCTCACCACTGAAGCGCCGAGCCAGCGAGTACTCCAGTGGCGCCAACTCAATGTCGGTCTTGGAGTAGCTTGCGAAAGTCTTGACGAATACTAAGAAAAAGCTGAGCCCCTTGTGATTCCATCGCTTACATGCTGTAGTGAGGAATTGGCAAATGAGGACGAAGCATGGTGAGGGTATCGAATGCACAGCCAACTTGTTGACTATCTGAGAGACGGTTCACTGTAGAGGCCGTCGTCGCGTTAGGTCGGCCCACTAGGAGTGTGCTGCTGCAGGCCGCGTACATGGCAATAGCCCATCCCACACGAGAGCTGTACTTGGCGTCCTGTACTCGGTAGCAGTGATGGGCGATGTGATGCTACTGTATTCACCTCTCGGTTGGTTGGTATAACTCCTGCGCCCTCTGGCTTTCCGATGACTTTTTCAGTCATTTACTCTACTGTTTCAATTGGGAGTCTGTACCCATTTTTTGATTTTTGCTATTCGGCTCTGTTATCATACTATCATTGATTGAAATTGATAATGTGAACCCAAGCAATTCTGACTCCCGAGAAAGGCACGAGACCATGCACTACACTTGATAATGACAGAATAATGTTCGTGTTATGCAGTGTGGGAAAATATGCACATGCTCAACCACGTATGTTGGTCACAATATGGAAAATCTGAGGAAATTTTGGGAAATTCTTGTAAACTTGTATTATTGGTGAGGAAACTGGCAAGCTCAGTTGAGGAAAGTTAATATATATTCCAACACTAATGTTCTGTAACTGGACTCATGGAGTTGAGACATCAGCGGGCGCGGCAGCCGCTACATCAGACCCTTCCGTCTCGGCCGTGACCAGCACCTCCGGAATTACCCCGATTGACCGAGCACGCGCTGATCTTCATCATCCCATTTTGGACTTAAGGCGATATGGGTTGAAGGGGGACTCCTACCAATTCCAAGAAAAAATGGGGTGTACATTAGCTCAGGTTCTGGCCAAAAAGGAGGTTGTCATATTCAACGTATTCAGCCTCGCGGTACGTCGAAACCTCCCGTTCCTCCGCCACATCGCACTTATTGCTTCGACAATGGAAGTGGATCGGCATACTGTGGTCTGCCGATAACGCCATCGGGGTTGTGAGAGCTGCCTTACTCATCGCTTGGCCCTGTGCTCAAGTTTTATGCTCAGCTTTCCCTCGGGAGCTGAACTACACACACTTGAACGGAAGTTAATTTGCACTGAGACCTCGCTGCCCACAGGCCAGAGGCCAAGGAGCAGACGATGTAACGCGTGTAAAAACGGCCGATTATCGCATGCTGTCGCACATTGACACTCGACCTAATTTTCAAGCTCCCATCCGACCATACCGGTTAAGTGTCCACTGAACTCTTGGGAATCCCACCAACGAGCCTCTCCATCTTTCCCCCGGCCTTTTAGCTTCTTGTTTACCAAGGTCACTCACTACCATGGCCGAAACGTCTGAGGAGCTTATCCGGAACGCCGAGTGTGACACGGAGAAGGTAGTAGTGGGCAGGCTGGGCCTTGGGGATAGTCCTGATGTCCTTCCAGCTTAACGCGGCTCTAAAGGCGATCAGCTATGGGGTCCCTCAAGGCCTTTCGCGAGTACCGTGGATCGAGACGCTGGCCCTTACCAGTACGCAGGAGCCCATCTCGGAGAAGGGCCTGAAGCCGGACGATAGAGTTGAGATTGAGAAGGCTATGTAATGTCACTCGAAGCTGCTCAGCACAGGGTGGTAAGTGTAGGTACAGTCAAGTTCAAGAGAGCGTGGTAGAGGCTTTCCGGAGGTTCGCTGCTATGGGCATCGAGGCAAACCGCCCTGACGACTTCTATGCTGAGATGCTCAAAACTGATCAACAGATGGGCAAGGTACGGACGGAAAGGCTGAATCGAAACAGCCGTACTCCTATTGGTGTAGATCCGAGAGAACCTCGCTGATCAACAGAAGCGCATTGAAATCGTGGAGGACAGGAAGCGGAAACAGGCCGAGAAAAAGTAGGGGGCAGCCGGGGTCCAGTCGTCTTGAGCTTTCCTGACTGTTCCAAGATGACCAACCGGTTATTCTGACAGCGGAGCGGTGCTTCGTTACGTCCATTCTTGTCATTAGTGGGCTTATGATTGCATCCAGGTTTGGGAAGAAGATGCAGGTGGCAGCAGCTCAGGCCCGAGCTGCTCAGAAACGTGAGAATTTGGCAGAGATCGAGAAGTGGAAAGAGGCCAAGGGGGAAGGTACTAATAGTTTATCAAAAGCCATACCGCACCTTTGGAAGAAATTGCAATACAACCGCCGATCAATTGCATCGTCGTATCAGATGAGTCCGCCAGTGTTGGAAAGACTTTGGAAAAGGTCTCCAAGAAGGGCGCTCAGCGGTCGGCTGAGATGGAAGGTGCTAGTCACGGCAAGGGAGGGAAGGGTGGCAAGGGAGGGAAGGGTGGCAAGGGTGGCAAGGGTGGCAAGGGAAGAGTGAATAAGAAACGCGTTGCTAAGGACAAGAAGTAATAAAAGGCCCTTGGTCGTTGTCGTGATGGTCGTTGATAGATACGGCCAGGGTGGGCCTAAACGAGTGTTGAAGAACAACTCAGCCGACAGTTGCCGTGACGTCTCTTCTTTTAAGGCCTCTAAGCATTCCCCCATGGGTAAGGGGAAAGGGAAGGGGAAAGGAAAGGGTGTTAGGAAGCCTATCAAGAAGGGCGCTGCTGCTGCTGCTGCTGGAAAACGCTGAGAAGCAGCGTAAAACGTACACTGTTTCTACCTACGTATGTTGGGCATACATATTGGGTTGAGTTTGCAAGGGGAAGAGTGGGAGGGCCGATAGATTTGAATTATCTGTAATATGGTAAAAACTCGGGAAACTTCGAGGAAGAAGGGGAGCAAGGCGTTGGAGGCGTGCTTGGCGTCATCGTCATCATCATCATCGTCGTCATGTTCGACTGCCGCTCCCTCGGATCCCTCACCGCCGCAAAAGGCCGAGGTCGTCACTTTACGGTTGACCCCGCGCACCCACATGATAGAACAACTCTTACGGCTGGCAGATATCAACTTTAAACTGCAGTTGCGCATGACGCCGCAGACCACAGTGAAATCCATTGTAGAGCGAGTATTGGCTCGATGGCGCTCCCATGTGGGGGATGAGCACAGAATTGTCACCCAGGGTTTGTGCTTGCACCTCCCCCCTACTGTGGACGATGGGCAGTCCCTCCCAGCTGAGTGGAGCATCCATGACGTTGTACAGGCGTACCCTCGTTGTGTGGATGGGGGGGTTACGTGGCTGGTGTTTGATGGTGAAGATGATCGAGGCCCCCCAGAGGTGCCTGCTCCAAAACCCTCGTCACCGATCGACACTACTGAGAGCTGCATAAGAGGAATTATGGAGTCGACTTGTGATTCTGCCGTCATTGCAGCGGCACAGGCGGTAGAGAATATACCGGATTTTGGAGGGATTCCTGGTGTGGTTGGTTCGGTCGCTAGCGGCTCGACTGTGGCTGACTTCTCACCCAAGAGGAGGCAGCAGCGTCGGCCTGTGAAACGGGGAGCTCCTGATGATGGCGACTTCACAGCGGACTTGGTTGACGCGTCAAAGGAGTCAACACGGAGGGAGCAACAGAGTGGGAGGAAGAGAGCTCGGGTGGAGGTTGAGGAGGGTCGGCTAGGGCGGGATGAGGATGAAGTTGACTGCACTATGGCGACTGCGTTACGGATGTCACACACGACTCACATGGCCTTGTTGGCCTTCCAAGAGAAGCAACAGGTGAAGCGGTACCAGTGTTGAACTCCTTCTGAGCTTTCTCACTATATTATGGGAATTTGTACGACTTGGGGTAGGAGTGTACAAAATCGATATGAATTTCTCAA
This sequence comes from Perkinsus marinus ATCC 50983, assembly GCF_000006405.1. Classification (NCBI taxonomy): domain Eukaryota; phylum Perkinsozoa; order Perkinsida; family Perkinsidae; genus Perkinsus; species Perkinsus marinus. The sequence continues at coordinate 1,145,116 of NW_003214508.1, read as the reverse complement.
AATTTTAGCCGATTCTCTTCGTTGGTATCAACACGCGTAGTTGATACCGTGGACATTCATCATCACGACAGCTCTGAGGTGGAAAGGATTATGTGAGCTCTTCAGGAGATGCTCGAGCGACAGCAGACGCAGTTCGCCAAGATGTTGGAGCAACAACAGGATTGGATGAAGTCCTTACACGGGACCATGCTGGAGACCCTCCAACTCGCCCTGAGAGCAGCAGCAACACCCACGAATCACAAGGAATCGGCTGAGCCGAGGGGTGGATAATTTAGCCCTGCGTACACGACAGTAAAACAATCAGTAGCATGCTTTCTCCAGCGAAGAGTTGCGTTTTGAAAAGTGTCCTCTGTTGGGGCGATCTGACTTTTGGAGAGTTATAACTCGGCTTAACACGGAGAAGGTGTGTGAGTGGTTGCTAGAGACCCTACACCGAAGTGTGTTGAATCGTCTCCTAGCAGCTCTGATCCTCGAGGCTGGGGTAGTGAATGTGAAAGAGCTCGAGAGGAGATTCTGGTGCTGACTAGTATGAGAGGAAAACGTGGGGGTTGAGGTGTATCAGTAGAGTCACGAAATATTGTTTGTCAAATAGACGCTTTGAGATTAGCGCATATGGCGATTACGCGGTAGACAGGGTGCCGTAGAGATAGTTCTTACCATGCCAGACGAAAGGCAATCGTTACGGCGACGTATAGCGTACATCGTATACGATTACGGAGGGTTGGTGGAATTGGTATTCAATGCATAGCCATTATCAGTGATAATGGCCGTGATAATTTGTCACGGTCCACATTTCTCACCCCGTTAGTAATCGTCCCTTGTCCTGTGGCCCTTCCTGTGGCCTTCCGCACGACTCGCAATCAGTACGGGCTTATAGACCTGACAATGCCTCTGCCTCGGGTCTGTTGCGTCGACTTCCATTGATATCGTTTATGGTTTAAATTGGTGGTTCGGTCACGACACCTCCTGCTGCACTCACCCAAACTTCAGGGTTTTAGGAAATAGCTGACTTTCCCAACTGCATGTACTCCTCCCATTATCACATTGACAGTCGCAGGATGTCTTGGCATCTTGCAGTTCCCCCATTATTGTTATCATCATCAACTCTACCTCGACTAAGATACATGACCATGCGGGCTGCTATCTTGGCGTTGATTTTGAGTGTCGGCTTGGCCGTCCCCAGTACACCTCCTAACCATCATCATCATCATCACCACAGTCACTTCGCGGTAAAGCCCAGTCTCCTGTTTTTGGTGGGCTACTAGGAGGTTGTAGGTCCTAGTCGCAGGCTCCACAGGCTACTACAATTACCGTCATCAGGCTGATATCTGCCACGCTCATACGATATTGAGGAAACATGGAATACCCGAACGGAACATCATCCTCTTCTCGTAAGCAGTAGCAGCAGCAGTAGCAGCCGAGAGCTCACCTGAGCATCTTGACTCAGAACGGATGATGTTGCTAATTCGCCAGAGAACCCTCTCCCAGGAACACTCTTCAACCACCCCGGTGAGTCAACAAGCGCCGCTATAGGGAAGTTCAGTGACGAATGGTACGGGAATTTTCCATCAATTAGTGCGCCCTCGAACTAACGCAGTGTGAAAAAAGTTTTGTGCCAACTAGTGGCTTTGATACTTTCCAGAGTTCAAACGTAGACTTTCATTAACATCAAAATGCAGTTGATCGATTAGCAATGGCTCGAGAGCATTACAAAGTCTATGGTAGTACTTTCAAAATCATAGAAAATAAAATTGAAAAAAAAAGAAAAAATTTTTCGGAAAAGTGATCTCAAAGGCACTGACTTGAATGAGGATTTATTTGTAATTTTTTTTCTCTTTTAGATAGTCGAGGCAAGGGCCACAATGTCTACAAGGACTGTCTGGTGGACTATCGTGGGGATGACGTCACCGTGGATAATTTCGAAGCGGTAGGAGGCAAAATAAGCGAAAAATTTACAAGATCGGAGAATTTTACGCAGTTTCGAAGGGGTTGAGATTGACCATCTTAGGTCTTGACTGGGAACGCGTCGGGCGTTCCCAGGGGTCTCCCAGTTCTCAACAGTTCCGAGGAGGACTTTGTCTTCATAAACTTCGTGGACCACGGCGAAAGTGAGTTGGGTCTACAGACAGTTGTCTCTATCCTGACTCGAATACTCGGCGTAGTGAATGATACTACAGATGATGGTACCATCAGAGGGTTGCATAGTAGCACGGAATACATAGTGGGAGCATCGTCTCAAGTTTTGGCGATGATCTCTTGTGGATGCACTCATTGTGTGGTCAGGCGGGGCTGTCAGCTTCCCCAACGAGAACCTTAAGCGAGAGAAGTTCCACCGAATATTGAAGCATATGAAGGAACAGAAGATGTAGTGTCATGGGGAGGGAGGCTCGCTTTCATTCGCGAGGGCGCAGGTTCAAAAACATGGTCATCTACATTGAAGCTTGTGAGAGTGGAAGTATGTTCGATGACGATGATGATATTCCATCTGGAATGTAGTCCAGATTGCCGTGGAAAGTGTCAGAGAATTCCCATGTTAGTTTCATCGTAACAGCGGCCAACGCTACTGAGTCCAGCTGGGGGACCTACTGCCCTAGTGGGGTGGATCCTGATGTGGGTCTCGATTCATCGGTGAAGGAATAGGCACTTGATCGGCTACGCGTATTGATGACACAATTTTTGTACCCTCCTATGTGAGAGTTGTGAGCTGAGCTGATGGAAATTAGAAGGTCTTCCGATGGAGTGCATGGTCTCAGGCTGATATGGTTGATGGGCGGCATATAGGAACATGTCTGGGGGACCTGTTCTCGGTTAACTGGATGGAGGATTCAGAGCTTCCTCAAGTGGAAGGGGAAACTGTGGGAGATCAAGTCGATAAGATAACGAGATTGACAACACGGAGGTGGGCTGTAGCATGATGGGTGACTTCTTCTATGCGGAGCTCTCAGTCACGTCCAGAAGTATGGTGATCCGGAGGTGACCAAACGCCGCGTTACAGACTTCCAGGGCGCGACAGACGATCAAGGCTGGCTTGACCTTCCTGTGAAAGTCGATGTTGAAGATTCATTGGTGCTCTTGAATAAACCTACCCCCGAGTAGGAAGTGTGTGGGATGCGCTGGTCACAGTCCTTCGTTTTAGGGCTATTGCGACAGCGGCTGGTGTGTTGTCGGAGTTCCTGGGGCGACCTGTTGGTGTGTCTGCTCCCACAGCGACCTCGACAGAAGTGGGACTGGGTTGGCTTGGTTATCCTCTGGGGAGTGGGGGGGAATATGCACATGGTCAACTACATGTGTCGGTGACAATATGAGAATTCTGGGGAAATTTTGGGAAATTATTATCGGTTTCTCTGCACCTACTCCAATTCTTATTTAAACTCCCATAGTTATCTATAGAAAAGGTATATAGAAAGAATTTTATTGAAACTTCTATAGAAAATTTCTGAACTCAGCTGAGGAGAGTGAGTATATATTCCAGCACTACCCTCGGGTCACTCTGGTGAGCTCTTGCACTGAGTATTTATACGTTTTAGGACGACGACGACGCACAGCTTCTAGCCCGGCGAGAGCGGCTCGCCCGTCATAAAGCGACCAGCAGCGTGCCGGCCAGGATAATAGAAATCAACAACGCGTAGGGAGCGACGCTCGTGAGGAGGGATATGATATCAATGTGCAGGTTCGTGAAGGTGTATCGAGAGTCCCAACATACGGGAAATTACGTAGCTGAATTGAAGGCGGTGAACGACTTGATCGCGGCAGCACAAGCTCGGGTTGGTCGACTCCTCGTTGAGGCAGTGTATTGGTTCCTGTCTAGGCTGAGCAGTTGAGGAAGCGCATGGCACCTCTTAGAAGTGCTCAGAAGGAGGATGAGGTCGTCATTGAGTAGAGAGCAGAGGGCGCGGAGTTGAAGTTGAACTCTCCGTTTATGGAATACTTTTTGTGACATCCGTGATGAGGAGTATGCCCCAGGATCGCATGTATTATTTTAGTGATTGAAGTGTAGCGTTTCTCGTGCTAGGGAAATTTGCTGCTGTTTTTGATACCCCTACAACTGTTGTGTTCACCAGTGGGAATATCTGAGGTAGTTGTACCGAGCATTGATTGAAGAAATGCCCTGGCTGCTGAGGCCTTTGCGTTTCTCCTCGATTTCTACACTAGGACCACCAGGGCAAGCAGCACCCAGGCATATACCTGCTAGTGTGTGGAATAAGATCGGCAAGAACCTCCATCTCGATCAGCGGTACTTCCGATATTTGATAGTCGCTGGATGTGTCGCCACGAGTACCGATTGTCTCATGGGCTCGATGACACTGGCTCTGGGTCCTGATAGTCGTATGTGTCGTGTCAGACATCCCCTGGGAATCCTCAAGACAATGATAGATGACCATTTCCATTGCAAATTCCCTGAGGTGAGTGATGTCGAAATCGCCCCTGTTGGGTTCAGAGCGTTTTCCGGGCAGGCATTCATCTTCGAGTCGGCCTTTCCACCGGTGATTCGATCGGAGGTGGCTTTCGATGAGCTCCTCATTCCTCAAGTGAGACCGGCTTGGTGAACTCCTTTTTTACTCGTTGACTAGAGAGGAATCGTGTGACTAGTCTTCCTCACGGTGGTGAATTATTATACCTTCGTCACCCGCCACGAATTCAACTGGGATTTGACACTCGACGATCGACGAGAATGTTCCGAAATTTTCATTCGGTATTTGAAAATGCTGACGCCCTTCACAGGCTTTTCGACTTCATTTTGTATTAGGACCATCCCTCCCGATCAAGAAGTGATACGTTTTACATCAGTGGTGAGGTAGATGGTTTCACTTGAGTACCACAGATGGATGCAGATTCCGACACTCAGTGGCTGTTGAGGCCGCAAGCAACAGCTCATCAACCTGAAATGTTATGTCGAGTAGTGGCGAGTGGAAGTGAGAAACTTCATTCATTGAAGCTCATTGTGACAATATTTTCCACGGAGATTTTCTCTTTTTTCCGGAATGCTACTATCGGAAGATGTTCCTGTACGAGGTCCCACAGTAGGAGCGGTGTGGGCAGCTGATGTATATCGTAAGGATGAGATCGACCGATATCACTATCCGGTCTTCCACCAGGTAAGTAGATTGCAGGTCTAGCATTGTTAAAGTAGCTGCAGGTGGACGGCTTACGGCTCTTCTCAACTGCCGAGGCATCCGAGGCCATGGTGGTTCAAGACTTGCAAGAGACTCTTGAAGGTCCGCGGTGGGTGCAGTGGTTCGATTGGTTGGATTTCATGCTCATGTTCTACTGCTTGCTCACCTACTTAGGACTGATAGAGTCTTTGTTCGGTGTGGGCGTTGACATGCGGTGGGACTATACGGTCACGTTTCCCTTCACGGACCCTAGTCTCGA
>NW_003214508.1:1133257-1139643 GCF_000006405.1 Perkinsus marinus ATCC 50983 | reverse complement strand
TGCAGTTTAGGAGAGTGTTGGAGATGAAGTTGTTGTTGTTGTTGCCTCCCGCCCTCATCGCAGTTCATATTGCCAATATCGTTGTTCGAGAGCGGGCTCTGACGAAAGTTCGCGTGGGTGTTGATAAGCTCAGGCGTTACATCAGTGCTGCTGGAAGAGGTAGCCCTCAGAATGCCATCATTGCTTAGGTAACTCAGCCTACCAGAGGGGTCACTAGTAGTGAAACCATCAGACAACGTTGAGCTGTCTGCACTGGAGACTTGCATAAGGATACGTACTAGTAGTAGTTGAGGTTTTCCGTGTGAGTGATGTAGTACAAATCTGAGGCGGTGGTTGCCAGGAGCAATGTGACAAAACTGAAAACGATAACTCTGAACAACAGGGATGAAACACTTTGAATTCACTCACGTTTGGACCGCCGACGCGTACGCACCGCCGTCACAAAGTGTTAGTGCTTACGTACGACGCACAAAAACTTGAACTCTTCCAATTTCCTCAACGTTGGCAAGCTGGTTAAAAATCGTGGGTGCTGAAATCCCATGCACAGAGGAGTGGGACAGGCAGACGAGGATGACACGGGCAGGAATGGCTATAAAACTTGTGGTTTCTATGAAACCGTAGCCCGGGCAGGTTATAACCGTTAAACTGGAACCCGGGCGAGCGCTAACTCCAGATCCGTGACTGGTGAGAGCATAGGCTCTAACCGAGATCTGGATGGGTTAGCTCATAGCCACCTGCTGTGAACATCCTCGATCTGCTAGAGTGCTGGTCTATTTGTAAATCAAGAGGGCAGCGTGGAATCATCACAGACTGCTCCCTAAACCATGACTGTCATGCCATAATATGACAGCCAAGGATTAGACCTACACTCTACCTCTGGGCAAGGGGAGGGAGGGTTTGATGACTTCATCGAGTCACTGATGATTCTGTTGAAGCTGTTGGTGCTTGAAACCTACTAGCCTAGCAAGCTAGATGATATTATCGCATATTATTCTGTGTTATTGTGTATTGTTGTGTCACCTCTAGTTGTGTGATTTCACTATCCTCGATCCCTACGAGTCGGGATCAGTCACATGAAATCCCATGCACAGAGGAGTGGGACAGGCAGACGAGGATGACACGGGCAGGAATGGCTATAAAACTTGTGGTTTCTATGAAACCGTAGCCCGGGCAGGTTATAACCGTTAAACTGGAACCCGGGCGAGCGCTAACTCCAGATCCGTGACTGGTGAGAGCATAGGCTCTAACCGAGATCTGGATGGGTTAGCTCATAGCCACCTGCTGTGAACATCCTCGATCTGCTAGAGTGCTGGTCTATTTGTAAATCAAGAGGGCAGCGTGGAATCATCACAGACTGCTCCCTAAACCATGACTGTCATGCCATAATATGACAGCCAAGGATTAGACCTACACTCTACCTCCCATCTGTCCCACTACTACTCCATCCTGTATATTCACTCGATGATCAATCGATTAATTGCACAACAAGATCATGGAACTTAGTCAAATTAAAACATAGATTAGAGTCAATTTGAAATGGGTTTCTCATCCCAAACGAAGTCGACTTCTACAGCCGATGATGAAGATGCTGATGCTTGCTCACCTCCTACTGACGCCGGTACCAAGATATCAGATCTGTCCAGGCAAGCAAGCATCTTTCCAGAGAAATGCTTTTCCCTGCTTGCCCTGTGAGATCGATCGCGAAGATAAACATTCTCGACCGTAGTAGCATCCTTCCATCTACCATACTCAGCAATTTCATGGAGGGGCACCTTCGCATCAGCCAGGAGGCAGACGCCGGTTCTCCTCATGCTATGTGATGTTTTGCGTCCAACCTCCAGCTCCGGGTCAGTATCCCTGAAAACGGTTTCAACCAGAGCATTGATGTCCTTGGACAACTGGTTATAGGACAGGCCGAAAAGAGTCGGCTTTGCTGCTATCCCAGGGCCATTGCTCAGCACTTCCATAAGCCGGTGCATGGGGCAAATTCTGTCTCCACAAGGTGAGCCACAAGGTTTGCCATGACTGCACCCCAAAATGACGGTCTGGCCACTGCCACTCTGATCTGTCTTAGAGCACTTTATGTATACTTTGAGGTAGGATCCGCACAAACTCGTCGTGACATCAGCCGGGGTGAGAGATGCTACTTCTTTGAGGCGAAGTAAGCAAAATATCCCCGTTAAGAAAGCTACTACACTGATTGCTCTCCCTGATGGTGGAGTCAGACAGACAACACGCTTGATCTGGTCCAGAGTCAAAGTCACCGTGCGCTTCTGCTTACGGTTTCGGAGTATTCGTTTGGCAGACTGGAGGGCCAACCTAACATATTCTTCGTCTGCCACCGAGAGGGGAGCAACCTCAAATAGACGCGACTCGATTCTAATAGTATTCACATACTTATAGATAGTTTCATACATCAGAGCACACTTGGTTAAACTGACAATATATTCCACCAACGCGTCTACGCTGGCTGGAAAGGGAGTAAGGCCTTGATTCAAGCAGAAAGTACAGTATCGGCGAATGACAGAATTGCGGTCCCTGTTAGTGGACTGGGCACGTGAGCTTTCCAAGTGTAATAGGATATCCTGTACTGCCACCGAAGGTAATAGCCGACAATATGGCCTTGGCGAAGATAGAGATGAGGCTGAGAAGTGGTTCCTGTTCGCTACCGGCATCAAACATCTCGTTACTTGGCCCGTAGAAAGACGAGTTGTGGGTTGAGAGCTATGCCTTGGAGTTGGAGGAGACGGGCACGATCTTCTCACGTATTGCCGCGTAACGACTTGGTGGCGAAGATCCCGAGTCCGAGAGATAGAAAGTCGTGCTTGCAGGGGAAAGTTTTCCCTGCGGGATGACATTTGAAAGGGTGCCAAGGAATGCTCTTCTTGAAATGTCCCCCAGACCCGAACGCAATACACCCATAGTCAGAGTTATAACAGAAGCTCAGATTAGAGCCGTTTGGAAGGTGCGCAGTATAGGAACCGCGTCGAATTCTATACCCAGACTTCGTACGGAGCAAAGAATAGTCTGCCTGTCATTCCTGGACAAGAAATCAGCCAGGCTGTTATTGTCTCCACGGATATGATATGCTGTGACCACAAAACCACCTATTGGCCTAAGCGTGTTGAAGGCTCTCAAAATCAACCTCATAGACTGAGCTCTCGCAGAGTTCCGTCGTAGGGCATGTACAGTGGGCGTATTATCAGAAAGGACGAGAACCAGCTCTGGATTCCTTTCAAGCGCCTTTGTTGTGGCCACACCAGCAGCTATCAGCTCTAGGGAACATATATCAGCACTGCTTGGTGGGTTTGTAGTGGTGAATTGTGACAACTCTGGTGACGAAGAATACTTCGTACAGAACCATTCTGAATGGTCCATTCAACATTCAAGGCCCTGGGGACCGTCGTGGACGAATCCAAGTCGAAGACTACCCCACCAATACCTGATAGTGACGCGTCTGTTACGACGACTGAGCAAAGATCATCCTTCTTGGCTACCCAGCCGAGCAACTGAGAGGCAGTCGTCCCCGACAGACGTGGAGATGAAAGTACACGCAGATACAGCTGAGCGCTGTGACAGATCTGGTCCCCCAGAGTAACATATCGGAGTGCATGCTTCCTCGCCGCTGCTTGTAAGGCGTAAAAGGGGGCCATGGCCGCTTTCAGTCGCGGAGTAATTTGCATCAGCCAGGTGAGCCTTCCCGTTAACTGCTCCACCTGAGGTACCGCTACCCGTCTACCGGGGGCAGAGACGAAAGAGTTCAACTGTTTTAAGAGAGCGAGGCGTTTCTCCTCAGGTACACGCACTGAGCGAGACTTTAGGTCCCACTCGAACCCCAGATTATGAGGTGTGCATGATACACGAAGCTTATCAAAAGCTATGTCCAGACCAAGGGCTGAATAGATAAGAAGGATCTTAGCCGTTATCTCAGATGCTTTACTTTTGGGTACGATCCATCCGAGATCGTCTACATAAATCATACCCGAGCCATCCATAGAGGTTTCACATATCAGCTTCTTGACAAGACGATGTACGCTACCAAATAGCCGACACCACAGAAGCGGAGAACTGCGCAGACCGAATGGTAATCGGATATGTTGGTAGAAGAGAGAGCCAACATGGTTAACGAGAAACTTCCGATCAAGTATATGTACTGGCAAATGTCTAAAGGCAGACGTGATATCTGCTTCAATCCATACCAAAGGGTCCTTCGGACTAGTGGTCTCGCTCAAATGCTGTACCAAATATGCCGCAGAACGTAGTCCTGGAAGACAGATAGTCTCTTCACAACGAACTTGTTCGTTAACACCTGAGCGACGTAGATCATCGATCAAGCGTAACTTACCAGATGGTTTCACAACACAGGCAATCTTGGTGCAAACGGAATCTTCAGCTATTTCTGGAAGAGTTGTCATATGTCCGAGGGAGACCTCCTTATCCAGACTTTGCTGGACTCTATCAATGGCTTCTTCACAGGACTTGTAATTCTTCCATGAGTCAGCGGCCCACAAAGCAAGCTCATAACCGGTATATTTGGGACCTTTATCAGAGGGCCAGAGACCGGAAGCCTTTATGGGCTTCCTTATACCAATATTACAACCTCGAGAGATCTCATCGCAAATCAGAAGATCTTCCTTCTCCGTCGGTCTAGTAGTAGAAGTCATTAGACTGTGTAGTAAATCAACGCAGAGAGGAGAAGACGGTGCTGGCTCTGTACTGCTATCGAGAAGAGTTGCCCAGCTATTTCTCAGCCTATTGCCTGCCGACTGGATGGAATCCCTCATTTTATCCAGGAACTCCACTTGCAGGCCTTGACTATCTCGTGGTAACTCTATCCAAGCGATGAAACTCTCCCATAGAGAGGCATCACGCTGCAATTCTTTCAGAGCAGTCGCCAATAATTGCCGCAGAGGCGCGAGCATGAGCAAGTCCTGACCATCGCTTTTCAGGATCTCAAACCAGGAGCACAGATCTGGAGATGAAGAACCATCAGTAAGACTGCTCGTTACATCTTCTTCGTTGCCCAGCTCAGTATTGCGAGCGAGAGTAGCATAGTATTGCAGCTGCTGTCTACGGTAATCTTCCTCAGAGCCATCATGCGGAATTAGTTCATCGAGGATCTCTCTGTTAGTTAAGGTAGTTTCTCGTCGAATATGACGCTTGGCATTGCGTATGGTTTTGGCCATACTGGACCTGCTATGGTGATGATTATGATTACGAGCCATGGGTGAAAGGGAGATTAAATACTTGATAAAATTTATAGTAGGAGAACCTTGGTAGTCCTTCGGAGGACTCTCAACACAATGTAGGGTTTGAAACAGCTAGAGAGTAGCAGAAAATCACTGAGAGACATCACTAGGTCCGACAGTCTTTGTGCCAGAATCTAGTCTGTCGTTAGTGCGATAGGGCTCGCTTCGGTGAAGGGGTGACTTGCCCTTTCCTTTGCCTTTACCTTTGGCAGAAGTAATACCTACGCCCTTGCCTTTACCGCCTTTTCCTTTTCCGAGGCCTTTCGCGGTTTGAGACTGCCAAGGTCGATTCTTCTGTTGGCGTTGATTGTAAGCAATGTTAATTTCCATGTCCAATCTGGGACGAACATAAGCCTCCGAGCCAAACAACTGCGACATCGAAACCGTTCCTGCTGCAACCGCCATGGCGCCGCTCCTTCTATGGCTCGCCTCTGCATCGAATACCACCGACATTGGATGGCACGTAAATAAGAGAGAGACTTGGGACATATACGATAGCAGCGAACCCAAATCAATACTTTTACGGCCAGTTGCCGATAACTGTAGGGCTATCATGTAGCGTAGGAAGCATTGGTTCCATTCCCCCACGTTGTGGATGGGCCGCTTTTTCCCATCTGACTTCCTGCGTTGTACTACTTCACCAGTCACTGTAGTTATCGTTTCCAAGTCGGCATCATAAGCATGACTCGCTAACAGGAACTCATTCAACTCAACGTAGGCCAAAGGTTGATCTATCACCTTCTTCACACATGCCACGGACCCAATCAAGTTTGGCCCGATGGATAAGGTATATGAGGAATCCTGGGCTTCTCGAATGACCTTGGGCAAATTCACAATCGCCTTACGGGTTCTCACTTTCTCCTCGTTGAGCTCCGTTTGATAAAGGAACTCCAGCTCCTGCTTGGCCTCTCTAATCATAGAAGTTAATGAGCTCAGGACCAAAGCAGTGTCACGCACAAGATTCTTAGAGTCTGCTGTCACTTCGTCAGTTATTAATTTACAACCCTCTGCATTCATCGAGCCCATCAGACCGAGAGTCGCAAAACCATTCCTTTCCAGGGAAGTTTTAATAGCGGGGCCGAACTTTTGAGCCATTGATGAACCCTCTAGTGCTCGGTCGACGATAATATTAACTGG